>NC_044208.1:30628112-30839893 GCF_900880675.1 Sparus aurata | reverse complement strand
CTCTCCTCTTTCCTCATCTCCTCTCTCCTCTCTCCTCTCTCCTCTTCTCCTCATCTCCTCTCTCCCCATCTCCTCTCCTCTCTCCTCTTTCCTCATCTCCTCTCCTCCTCTCCTCTCTCCTCCTCCTACATGTCTCCTCTCTTCTCTTTCCTTGTCTCCTCTCTCCTCTCTCCTCTTCTTCTCGTCTCCTCTCTCCTCAGGTTTCTTGCCCCTCGCTTTAACAGGAAGTCGCTGCTGTCGGCCATAACTGATAATTAGAACAGTCAGTAACATTCTTGTCCCGTCTCCTCCAGCAGAGGGCGCTGTGACCATGACACCCTCCGTTCCTCTCGCCTTGGTCGGCCTCCTCCTCCTGAGTCTGGTCTCCTCTCAGACCATCAACTATTCTGTGGAGGACCTGACCAATAGGAACGCAGACTTCGCTGCTCAGCTGTACCGTTCTGTCTCCAGTCGTACCGACGACAACGTCTTCCTGTCCGTCTTTACGCTGTCCACAGCGCTGTCGGCGCTGCTCTGCACTGCCAATGGGCCGACACAGGACCAGCTGCTGCAGGGACTCGGCCTGACTGGACTGGACCCACAGACACTACCAGGTACGCCAGAGGGGTCAGGGGTCACCATTCAGGACTCAGAGGTCACCTGTTAGGGTCAGAGCAGGACTTCAGACTTCTCTATTCTGGCTTTTAACTGTGAGGTCTCAGTCGGTCTATGCTGGTCTCAGATTTGTTTCAGGCTCTGAGGTCCGCTGTCCTGCAGGGCAGCATAGTCATGAACCTGCAGCAGGGCGTGGCCATCTTACCCTCCAGCAGCTTCCAGGTGTCATCAACATACCTGGACCTGGTTCAGACCAAGTTTGGGGGGAATGCTCAGAGTCTGGCCTACACTTCGCCACAGGAAACTGTTGACACTATCAACCGCTGGGCCCAGGACCAGACTGGAGACCGAATCCAGGAGCTGGTCACCAACCTGGACTCCCAGACCCAGCTGCTGCTCGCCACTGCTGCCTCCTATCAGAGTACGTATCTCCTGTCAGAGGGTGAGGTCACCTACCTGAACACAGGATCATCTATCAGGAACATGTCATCTGTTGGATGGTCACCTGTCTGTTGAAATAAAGTTGAAATAAAGTTTTGTCTGTGTTCCAGCCCGCTTCAGTCCTTCCTTTAACTCCTCGTTAACTCAGGACGAGCGGTTCTACGTGGACAGGTATCACGTCGTCATGGTTCCCATGATGTTCCGGGCTGATAAGTACTTCCTGGCGTACGACCGCTTGCTGAAAGTTGGTGTGCTGAAGCTGCCGATGGCGGACGGTACGGCCATGTTGGTTCTGCTGCCTGATGAAGACGTGGACATCAGCACCATCGAAGAAGAAGTGACTGGAGAGAAGATCCGGGCCTGGATCAGACAGCTAAAGAAGACGTGAGATACCTTCTCTCTGTTTTCTTTCCTCCCTTGCTCTCTCCTTCCTTTACTCCTTTCCTTCATCTTATCTTTTCCCTTTTTTCATCATCCTTCCTTAATTCCTTGACTCCTCCTTCCTCACACTTAGTTTTTTCTATAAAAATGTGTTTGATTCTTTTACCCTTTCAAATTAAAGCTGTCTGCCTATTGCCATTTTATTTTGTAAACAGGAAGTTGGAGGTGCAGCTGCCTCGCTTCCTGTTGGAGCGTTCCTACTCTCTGCGCAACGTCCTGCAGACTCTCAGCATCACTCAGGTGTTTCAGGATGACGCTGACATCATCAACATGGGTGGAGACAAAGGACCCAAACTCACACAGGTGAGTTGTTGTTTTACTGTCATGTCAGAACAAAGCAGAGCTAAAGAGGCTAACATTGTTAGCCTGGAGTTGATGAAGATGTGTCAATGAAGACTTATTGATGAAGACATATTGAGCATATCTGACAGGGCAGCATGGCAGTCTCTCTCTGATACACCAGTTTTATATTAAACTCATATTAAAACTTATTGCTGTATTTCATGTTTCGCGTCTTTTATTGTGAAAGTCTTCCCGTTTTACCTCTGACCTGTTTGTTTCTCGTCCACAGGTCTATCATAAATCGGTCGTGTCCGTTGATGAGAGCAGCGATGACATCACCGCGGGAGGCGGAACGAACACCTTTTCCACTCTCCCTCCTCGACTGACCATCAACAGACCTTTTATTTTCATCGTCTACCACCAGGCGACCGGCAGCGTACTGTGCATGGGCCGCGTCATCGACCCCACCAAGAAGTAAAATGAAGCCCTGCCCACCTGAGTTACCGTTGTTACACCTGTAAAAATGCACTTCCTGTTTACAGACAATAATTCAAGCCCTGGATTCATCAGAACTTCTTTGTTCGTCAGTCTGTGATCAGGTTGATTTTGATGTTAAACTGGGATGAAATCATTTACAGGTTAAACTGTACCTGTTCACCTGTTTACCTGCTAACCTGAGGCTGCAGGAGGGATCTGTTGGTTAATGACGCCCCCTGCTGGTGACACCTGACAGTCTGACCGCCAGATTCACTAAAGAATTGCGAACACAGTCATCGGGTTGATAGAAATTCTTCAGTCTTCAGCTGACTGAAGGCTGAAGGCTGCCCTCTATAGGACAGATGATTAATATTAAATATTTAATAAGTAATTAATATTAAATCCAGGGCTTGATTTGGTCTGTGTCTGCCTGTTACGCCTCTCTGGCTCTGAATGCTCTACAACAAAACAAATATAGTAAAAATTTGTGATAGTACAACATCGCATATGAGTATTCTCAGTAGTACTAATAGTACTAGAACTGGTCGTAGTATTAGTACATATTAGTGGTAAACTAGTTTCCGGCCTGACACTGAGGCTGCTGGTTATTTTATGTAACTCTGTTTTGTTGCATATGGATGATGCTCTGCTCTGCAGGTAAAGATGAATAACTACTGATAAACTTATGATATCACTTCAGCTGTTTAGCAAATGTTAGCATGACAACTACCATCATACATATGTACTATATATATAAAGTTCATGACTGCAGCATACTAATTGTATTCAACTATTTAAATATATGTACTGTTAAACATGTGTGTACCACCTACAGTTAAACATTAAACATTAAATATCATTTTTTCCCTAATGAATCTGATGTAACGGCTCCGACACACAGCGACAGCACAGTTTCCAAAACAATCAATGCTTTGAACGATTACATCGTACGAACCTGTTCGACCGCTGAGTTAAGTCCTGTGACGTGAGCATTTACCAAACCAATCACATGTCAGCAGTGAAACTACTAACCAAAAACAACACACCACAACAGTTTGTATATGTGACTTTACTGAACCAATCAGGTGACAGGATGAGCTCATTAGAACGCACAGTACTCAGAAAATAGGTCACACTGTCTCTGAACAGATGATGTCCTGTTGCATTCTGGGTAATCTTCTGAAGTATTATTCGTCCTTTCACTTGTGAAGCTGCTGTTTTAATGGCCATCACTCCCTGACTGCTGATTGGCTGATGGCCCAGTGGGGGTACAATGACATCATCATCTTCAGTCTCGCCCTGATTGGACACTAAAAGAGTTTGACTTCCTGTTTCTGTGAATTAAAAAGAAAACAGCACATATATCATCTGAAAACAGTGAACTCAAATCTGACTTTCTGCTCTGGGGAGAAATTTGACAGGTTTAAATAAACACAACAGAATTAGATCAAGAAAGAAAACTGGATTAAATCCTGATAATCTAGCACTAAAACAGGGAAAACAGGATTGAATTGAAGCACAGTCAGTGCTGAAACAAGAGAAAAACAAGTTTAAACCAGAATTAAGTCTGAGCTCAACAATAACAGGCCTGAAGCAAGGTGGAACTAGGACTACAATGGCTACAAATACAGGTACAGCTAAAACAGAACAAAATGGACCAAATCCAGGAAATGAAACAAGGTAATCTAGGGTTTGACGTGGGTAAATGTAAGGCTAGAGAAAAGCAAATTAAACCTGGATTAAACAATACCATGACAAAATGGGGATCATCCAAGATAATACCAGGATAGCTCAGGTTAGATCAGGTTCAAATCTGGATCAAACAAAGGGAAGCTAGAACTAAAACAGTGTAAACAACAGATTTAACTAAGACAAACCAGACATTAACAAGCCTAAACCAGAGTTAATGTGGAATTTAACAAAAACTGGTTTTAATGGGGTTAGACCGCATCACGGCAATAAACTGGAACCTTGATTAAAAGTTCATTGGTTGGGAGGACAAAGGAAGATAATACAAGGTTAATACTGCGTATAAGTAGGACTAAAGTTTAAACAAGTGTTTAATCAGGCCAAAGCCAGATTCATGTCTGGGCTAGAGAATTACAAGGCAGATGTGGTTAGGACAGGTTCAGAAGGGGATGAACCAGGTCAAAGCAGTAGAACCACAAGAGATTAAATGGCAACATTTGTAAATGTATATAATGAATCCAGAGGGTTTGTCAAACCCTCCTTGAATTGAGGATTGTCTCAGATAAAGGACAAGGTAAATAATGATTCATGAAGACCCCTGTGATTGGTCAGAAAAAGGTTTGTTTAGGGGGGCAATCCCTGACCTGGTCTGGGGGGTTACAAACTGTAAAGCACCATAAAAACCATGCGGGATCATTAACCCATAGGGTTCTTCTACCAGAACATTTAAACAAGAACTCACATCGACAGCTTTCTCGACTGGTTGTCCTTCACCGCACAGCCCCGGTCCATTGTTTTACTGCGCTGGTCCAGGGTACTGGTCCTATGGTCTCTCTGGTCCAGGGTATTGGTCCTATGGTCTCTATGGTCCAAGGTATTGGTCCTAAGGTCCCTCTGGTCCAGGGTACTGGTCCTATGGTCTCTATGGTCCAGGGTACTGGTCCTATGGTCTCTCTGGTCCAGGGTACTGGTCCTATGGTCCAAGGTACTGGTTCTATGGTCCATTGTACCGGTTCTCTGCTCCATCATATTGTTCCTGTGGTCCATGTTACTGGTTCTGTGGTCCAGTGTAATGGTTCTATGATCTCTCTGGTCTAGGGTGCTGGTCTTGTGCTCCATTGTACTGCTTCGATGGTCCAATGTGCTGGCCCGGTCAAGGAGGCTTGTGGTGTTGCTGCGGATAAGAACTGGCATGGACGGGGTGGACTGGGTTGCCATAGTGAAATGGGCGGTCCTCAAGGAGTCGTCTATAAAACACAGGTGATGTCTGAATAAAGGCAATCACATGGAGTGTCCTCCCTACAACTACTACTACTGTATGTAAGGAAGTGGTACCTTTACTTGATATCATGGAGGACTTCCCAGGTCCAGACGTACTGCTCAGCTCTTTCACTTTCCTGGAACACAGAACCAGAAAACAAAGCATTCAAACACATGAAGCTTTTTTTGTCAACTTTTGAACATCACATGACAGTAATTAACCAATAAACCTCCACAAAACCAGGCATGTTTGGGGTTCCTCATGTTACCACACTCCTAGAGTTCAGAAGACATTATGTGAAAGGGATCTTCATCAGGCAACTTTGTCATGTTCCCAGTGTCTGCCCTAAGTATTGATGGGTCTGCCCAGAGGTCTAATGGGTCTTCCCGGGGTCTAATGGGTCTGCCCAGAGGTCTGATCAGTCAGCCCAGGGTCTAACGAGTCTGCCCAGAGGTCTGATCGGTCTGCCCAGGGTCTAACAAGTCTGCCCAGAGGTCTAATGGGTCTTCCCGGGGTCTAATGGGCCTGCACAGGGTCAAATGGGTCTGCTCAGAGGTCTGATCAGTCAGCCCAGAGTCTAATGGGTCCGCCAGGAGGTCTGATGGGTCCTTCCAGGGATCTGATGGATTCTCCTCTGAGCTCCTCTCTCTGCCTCTAAAGTTTAGTCCAGACACCTTGACAAGCAAACTTCAGCTGCTTGATTCCACCACCTCATTCTTTTAGTCAGCACCCACAGACCACAGGACCACAATTGAGGACTGGAGCAGTGACCAGACTACAGCCCAGAGATTCAGATATCCACTGTGGATCCATAGTGGTCTGAACTACAATAGTCCAGTTTAGCATAATCCTAACCTTTGAAGAAGACCCTGAGATTCTGACAGTGACAGTTAAATTGACAGAAGGTTCTTACAGAGGTCTGTCTGAGTTGGTGGATTTGGATGTTGTTGGCTGACTGCTGAGGGACCGACTCCGCGACAGTTTAGCCTTCCTCATCTCTTTACCTGCACAAAGAACAAACATCATCGTCATCACATGGTTTGTATTCAGTCTAAGATTTGAGCATGTTACATCCACTTCGGTCTAGTACATATCAAACTCGTTCCATAAATGTTCAAACTAAACCACATGACCAACACATATCAATGATCACCTGAAGGAAATAGAACTGTGTTTCTCTACGGTCTTTAAACCCGACCTAACTGACCTGTTTTCATAACCGACAACATTAACATCACCATTGAAGGTGAGTCTGTGAATTTCTGCTTATTGCCACATCCGGCAGTCATTGAGGAAAATGATCCTTCATTTGTGTTTGGGTCAACCATATGTAATTTGATGAATTGTTAAAACAGAAATGAAAGATTTCATGGAAGGTGCGCTGAAAAGGTCTCGATGACGGTTCACAGGGAGAACATTTTCACACAACATGGTCTTACCGGAGGAGGACAAAGTGGCTCCAGACGAGGACACAGACATGGATTTGGTAGCAGATAAACTGGTCTTACTGTCTCTTCCTGTCAAACAAAGACAGTTCACAGCTGAGTTAGACAAAATGAATCCGAACTGTTCCTTTTCCTTCATGTTAATATCATGTCAGGCTTTATGTTTGCTCACGTTTTCTCTCTGTATGTTTTTCAGAGTTCAGTTTCCCTTCACTTTGCTGGCGCTCCAGCTGTTCCTGACAACAGAGAATATATCAATTAAACAAGTCAGAGAGATTAAGGCTGAACATCATCTGTTAGGTTCAGACTCACCATCTCCAACAGCAGAGTCTCCTCCTTCTCCTTCTTCTGGTCCAGCAAATCCCTCTCCTGCCTCTTGTGAAACTACAAAGACACAACAAACAGAAGATCAGTGGTGAAACAAAACACTTGATTTAATTCTACAGTTTAGTCCTTTGTGTAAAAACTGCTTACAGGCTCTGTGAGGTCCAGTTTGTCTAGTTCCAACACTGTCTGAAACATTATGAACACAGTTAGTCCATCATTGATTGATTTTCTCAAAGACACATTGAGCTTTCTAATGGCAGCTGTTGAAGGTCTCAGGTGGGGAAGATGTTACCTTGCGGATGGTGGCCACCACGTCCTTGTCCTTCTCTCTGCAGAGGAGTTTCTGCACGCAGAAGTCGAGCTGCTGCAGCAGCTGCTTGTCAGCTGGCAGACGCAGTGATGAACGCAACTTGGGCAACAACTGACACAGCTTGTACCTGACAGACAAGTGAACAGACAGGTGTTAGTTCTGATGTCAGAGGGACAGTTGGTTTGACCTGCCACACTGGACAGAACGGTCTCATAACTACCTGACATTGGCGACGGGGTCGTGGACCAGCTCAAGTGCCGGGATCAGGAAGTGTTTGTTGAAGTATTTCCTGGAGAAAACCTCAGTGGCTGTTTCACAAACGTCGAGGAACCTCAGACGGTTCCAGTAGCTCCGCCCCTGAGCCAGGTCTGATGATCAGAAACACAACCAAATGAAACGAGATGAAACTAGATGACTCGCCAACAATCAGTCTGACAGCCATCAAAAGGTCCTGTCACACTGTTTGACATTTTCAAACGAACTTATCAAACAGTCTTCTGACACGTACTCAGTAGCCCTTTTCATACACTCCACATTATCTCCGCAGCAACGGCTTGCCAATTTTCCACGTGTTTTTTCACATAGAACAAAGCAGCTCTGGCATAAAGCTGCACCATGATGCTGGGAAACACATTGAAAAAAACACACAAACGCCATATGTGTTTCCCAGCTGTCCTCCTGTTAATCTGAACATGAACCTGTTGACAGTTTATTATCATATGGATGCTGTTATAATGTGTTGTGATTGAGATCCTGAGCCACCAAACATCCTAAAAAGTGATAAAGTTACGTTTTCTTCTCTAAATTACATAACTAAATAATCGCCATCAGTAAACTGGACGCTGTCTGACTCTGGAGGGCTGACCGTAACCATGACAACAGTAACTCCAACAACACAGTGGTGGAAGGAGACATGTGGTGAGTGTTTTTCTGGGCAGAAATGTGGCGAAGAGTCAGTAGGACAGACAAAATGACAGACAGGATGACAGACACTTGACATACATCTGTGGTATTTTTTTTTCCTCATATAAGTTGCCAAAGACACTTCTAGTTACCACATGTTGTTTGGTCCTGTAACGTTGCTCTGTTTAGTTATCAGAATGTGAACACCATCAGACCGACATGTCCTCGCTCCGTGCTGCCAGCTTATCCATTCACACAGATGCCGGCTGCAGCTCTGAAACTACCTCCGGAGGCGAAACTATCACATAAAGGACGATGCTGAGAATTGGCGCATGATTCCCACAATCAATGGGCAGTGTGAGTGGGGCTACTGCCTCTTTTAGACAGGAATTTAGGCGTTTGATGGATTTAAAATTCATCACATGAGGTAACCGGAGTCCACTGCTCAACTGGACATCACAGTCACAGGCTGAAGGACAGCAGTATTCAAACCTTGGATCAGTCGTTCCATCATCTCCTGTCGCTGCTCCTGTTTCCTGTTGTAACGGAGGAATGTGCAGAATGTTCGAGCTGCTTCCTTCTGAACTGGCAACACCTTCTGCAACAACACCAACCAGAGAGAAGGTTACCTGTCTGTTCACCTGCCCTTCATGTTCTATTGTTGCATCATTTGGAGTGCTTTTGTGCTGACGTTGGTGGTGAGGATGATGAAGATGCGAGGGGAGAAGCTCTGGTGCAGCAGTTCTCCAGGCAACAGTCTGGCTAGACAGCTGTAACGTTGAAGCAGCTTCTCATGCAGCCGCCAACGCAGAGAACATCCGACCTTCTGCTCCGCCAACAGGAGGGCTGACAGCAGCTCCGGGAACTAATGCGGAACCACAGGAACCAGAGGAAAACACAGAGGTGAACACGGAGGAGAACACAGAGGAACCAGAGGAGAACACAGAGGTGAACACAGAGGAGAACACAGAGGAACCAGAGGAGAACACAGAGGAGAACACAGAGGAACCAGAGGAGAACACAGAGGTGAACACAGAGGAGAACACAGAGGAACCAGAGGAACACAGAGGTGAACACGGGGAGACACAGAGGAACCAGAGGAGAACACAGAGGTGAACACAGAGGAGAACACAGAGGAACCAGAGGAGAACACAGAGGTGAACACAGAGGAGAACACAGAGGAACCAGAGGAGAACACAGAGGTGAACACAGAGGAGAACACAGAGGAACCAGAGGAAAACACAGAGGTGAACACAGAGGAGAACACAGAGGAACCAGAGGAGAACACAGAGGTGAACACAGAGGAGAACACAGAGGTGAACACAGAGGAGAACACAGAGGAACCAGAGGAAAACACAGAGGTGAACACAGAGGAGAACACAGAGGAACCAGAGGAAACACAGAGGTGAACACAGAGGAGAACACAGAGGAACCAGAGGAGAACACAGAGGTGAACACAGAGGAGAACACAGAGGAACCAGAGGAGAACACAGAGGAACCAGAGGAGAACACAGAGGTGAACACAGAGGAGAACACAGAGGAACCAGAGGAGAACACAGAGGAACCAGAGGAGAACACAGAGGTGAACACAGAGGAGAACACAGAGGAACCAGAGGAGAACACAGAGGTGAACATGGAGGAGAACACAGAGGAACCAGAGGAGAACACAGAGGAACCAGAGGAGAACACAGAGGTGAACACAGAGGAGAACACAGAGGTGAACACAGAGGAGAACACAGAGGTGAACACGGAGGAAAACACAGAGGAACCAGAGGAAAACACAGAGGAACCAGAGGAGAACACAGAGGTGAACATGGAGGAGAACACAGAGGTGAACACGGAGGAGAACAAAGAGGTGAACACGGAGGAGAACAAAGAGGAACCAGACCAGACCACAAAGGAACACAGAAGAATTAGAGAAGAACACAGAGGAACCAGTGGAGAACACATGGAAACCAGACCAGAACACAGACGAATGGGACTAGAACACAGAGGAACCAGAACAGAACACAGAGGAACAAGAGGAGAACACAGAAGAATGCAAAGGAGAACACAGACAGTGTTTCCCACAGAATCAGACTTTAACTCTGCTGTCCAGCTGGGTGCTGTAGAGCATGTGCACTCGAGACTTTCGCCGACTGAGTCGGCTAACTTCCCGTGTAGCGCTGAGCTAACTTTGAGAGGACTTTGATGGAGATAAAGCGCAATTCTGACAGTAAAACAAGTCATTTTGCGGGGTCATGAGGCTTTATTACCTTTTTACAGACGCGTCTTTCACAATGTTAGCTTTTAGGAAAAAGTCCCCGGTGCATCACATGACGATGTAATGACACGGCTCCGCCTCAACAAACACTGGCTTCATGGCCTGGCGCTCTTTGTGGGGGTTTGATCTCTACGGTGCGGCCAGCCATCTTTTCTGCAGAGAAAGTTACGGTAAAGCCTACTGTGTTAAATAGTCCTCCTCCTCTTCTTTGTTGGTTTTACCGGCGGACTAAATATCACAAGCCATCCACTGTATCATGGTATATGACATCATGCTGTTCACTGACGGCTGCTGACTTCAGTGAGTGAGAAAGAGACGCAGATCAAAAAAAATAAATCAATATGTGGCAGCAAATGTTGATATTGTGGCGGACTGCCACACATAAATGAATGTGTGGGAAACACTGCAGAGGAACCAGAGGAGAAAACAGAAGAGAACACAGACAAACCAGAGAAGAACAAAAAGGAGAACAGAGGAACGAAAACAAAGAGAAAGATCTCAGGAGAGCCAAAGGAACCACATTAACACGTTTTGTGACTCGTTTTTGTGGTGGAGGTTTATTTTCCCACCTTGTTGTCCAGTGTCAGGTTCTCTCCTCTTGAAAGAACCGCCTCCAAAGTGTCCTCCAGGTGGTTCATGAGAGCGTCCAACACCTCAACAACAACAACAACATCAGTAAAAGCTTCATGTGACATCAACCCACAAAACAAACATCTAAAAACCAAAGATCTGTGCTGCTGAGTGATGATGTAGGAAGCTGATTTCAATGAACAGGATCGATATGTTAAAATACAAAACTATCAGGATAAGATAATCAAGAAAGAATAAATGCCAATGTTCTGTCATTTCAAAGCCAAAATCTCGACTGAGACAACCACATGAAAACACATGACACTCATGATTGGTTGGGCAGTGTTGGTGGTGGGCGTGGCCTCTCACCTCCAGAGCATCGTCCTGCAGCAGAGCGAGGAACTCTTTGTGGACCAGATGGACGTTTGATCCAAGCAGCTTCACCACCTGACAGGAAGAGGTGGTGTCAATCATGAGACATCCCAGAAGACAGACCAGAGTCTTATAAACGACAGGCTGATGTACAGAGCTGTGCTTTTATTCTGAAAGTCTGCAAATGTACTGTCAGAGAATTGTAAAATTCAAGAACTTCTACTTTGTGTTTCATATTTAATTAACCATTTTTAAATCATGCAGCTTTATTTCCCAACAAGGAACCTGAAGATGGTGATGTCTGTGTGTCTGTCCAGCACCTCACAGCTTCAGAATTCACCCTGAGAGCATATAAATGTTCCTCTGGGTAACTGTGGTTATTATCTGACCTGGTGGAAACTGGCTGCAGCACTTCGCCGAACGCTGACTTCTGGGTCACAACAGAGACTAGAGAAGGACGGGTAAAGCTCTGACAGGAAGTGTGTCGACTCAGAGAACACCACCATTGCCTGGAGAGAGAGACAGAGAGCAGGAGGTGACATCAGTGGTCTGGAGGGTTGAAGACTCAAGGTTAGTGTCCATAGGATCCATTGCTTTCACGCTTCCCATTCATTGTCTCTGGAGAAAGTCGTGCAATGCATTGTGGTTGAATTCTGGCTACTTGCTACAAATCAGGGGCGCCCGGCGCAGCGTGACACCTCTGGCAACTTGAGAAACACTAAAGTTTAGTTAAGAAGTCGAGCCGAGACACTTAATGTGGTTGTGTTAATGTGAGGACAGATTCAGCAGCTGTAGCATTTATCTCCTAACATGTTCATTTCACTGAACTTTTTTTTAACATGATGAAAGTAGAGAAAGTTTCCAAATGAGCCGCTATGTTTGATTCGAATGAAATCCCTGAGCAGCTGCCTACGAGTGGCCTTCATCCATCAGGTGCAGCCATTGAGTTTTTGCATGGTTGTGGGAGGGTGTAGCCTGTTCATGTGTGCAAAACTGGGAGCATCGAGTCAAATGACCCGTGTGTTTCTGTGTCTACCGGCAGGTTGTAGCAGCAGTTGCAGCGGATCAGCGTTGACTCAGTGCCATCAGTCTGGTTCCCCTCAGTCTGCAGTCCAGCGACACACAGCACCTTAAACTTCTGCAGCAACCGACCCTTCTGCTCGTCTGACAGAGAGCCTGAGACACAACCACTCATCAGACACACAACGACTCATCAGACACACGACTCATCTGACACACAACACTTTAGTTACAGTAGATCTGACTGTACTGTCTCTGCTGTGTGACACCATGTTGACTCTCACCTGCCAGGCCGCTGCAGAGCTTCCCAAACTGGAATGACAAAGATGCCAAGACAGCTTCGTCCGCCTGTGACGACACCTCGCACACTGACATCACCAGAGGAACCACGACATGGAGTCTGTCATCTGAGAGAGGAGGGGGTGGATGTTTACAGAGACCTGACTGCTGACAGAGGACGGTGTGGCTGTGTCAAGCTGTATGCTTTGTTCAGTTTGAGGAAATCTGACACCATGCAGACATTTACTGACCACAGGTCTGCATGCTGACTCACCACCGTCCATCATCTCCATCAGGTTGATGATGGTGTCAAAGGCAGCGAGGCGGACGCTGCTTTCCTCGTCATCGGTGAGCTCCACCAGTTCAGGAAGCAGTTCAGTCCTGGTGTCATCCACCCTGAGGGAGTCACAGGTAACACACTGTCTCACCTCAGCAGACATTTGTTTGTGTTTGTTTCAGTCAGCGTTTGTTGATGTTTACCCCGTCGCTCTGGCAATGCTCTCCAGCTGACGGCACATACAGGACC
This sequence comes from Sparus aurata, assembly GCF_900880675.1. Taxonomy (NCBI): domain Eukaryota; kingdom Metazoa; phylum Chordata; class Actinopteri; order Spariformes; family Sparidae; genus Sparus; species Sparus aurata. The sequence continues at coordinate 30,826,693 of NC_044208.1, read as the reverse complement.
GGACCTCAAACTCCACGTCCTGACACAAGGAACGCACCAACGGCAGCAGCTCCTTCTTCACTCTGAGACACAGAAAACCAGGTGTGTACAGTGTGCAGTACAGTGTGTACAGTGTGCAGTACAGTGTGTACAGTGTGCAGTACAGTGTGTACAGTGTGTAGTACAGTGTGTACAGTGTGCAGTACAGTGTGTACAGTGTGTAGTACAGTGTGTACAGTGTGTAGTACAGTGTGTACAGTGTGTAGTATCGCATGTGCAGCTCACATTTGAGAATCGAATTTGCAGGCCACTTTCCCTAAGATGCGACAGCTTGCCAGACGAGCCTGAAGAGAATGAGACAGCTGAGACTGATATAGGAGAGGGTTCAGCACCTGCAAAGAGACAGACAGGTAGACAGACAGGTACAGAGAGAGAGACAGGAAGCAGACAGAGTCAGCTGGGAATTGAAATCCCCCGAACAGCGAGACAGGTTGATACAGGTAGAGGTGAACAGAAAGAAGTGGATGTAGAACTAAGGCAGGTAGACGGGTATAAAGGTATATAAACAGGTAGAGAGACAGGTAACAAGAGAGAGACAGGTAAACATGTAGAGAAGGAGGAAGTAGTGCAGCACTGAATAGAACCATGACTGAAAACCATGCACATGTATTGATCATTAATCAATGAGCAGCTGGTTGGTGTAGATCAGCAGGTGTGATCACTGTACCTCCTGTTTGATGGTCTCCTTCGGTAGAGCGTTGATGGCCGACAGCAGAGTCTCCAACCAGGCGTTGCTCACCACTGTCAACAGACACAGCAACGTTAATGCTAACGTCAACATCAACATCAGTGCCAACGTCAACATCAACGTCAAGAAGAACGCCAACATCAACGCCAACATCAACGCCAACGTCAACATCAACGTCAAGAAGAACGCCAACATCAACGCCAACGTCAACATCAACGTCAAGAAGAACGCCAACATCAACGCCAACATCAACGCCAACATCAACGCCAACATCAACGTCAAGAAGAACGTCAACATCAACATCAATGTTAACGTCAACATCAACGTCAACATCAAAGCCAACATCAACGTCAAGAAGAACGCCAACATCAACGCCAACATCAACGTTAACTTCAACGTCAAGAAGAACGTTAACTTCAACGCCAACATCAACTACATCGGCTACAACATCACTATAAAACATTTACATCAACCTCAACATCAATACGATATCAACACTGACATCAACAGGTGTTGTTACCTGTGTGTCTGAGGTTCAGGTGTTGTTACCTGTGTGTCTGAGGTTCAGGTGTTGTTACCTGTGTGTCTGAGGTTCAGGTGTTGTTACCTGTGTGTCTGAGGTTCAGGTGGTTTTACCTGTGTGTCTGAGGTTCAGGTGGTTTTATCTGTGTGTCTGAGGTTCAGGTGTTACCTGTGTGTCTGAGGTTCAGGTGTTCATGTGCTGTTACCTGTGTCACGGTGGTTCAGGTGTAGCAAGACCGTCTTCAGGATGGAGTAGGTGTGGGTGTGGATCAGGATGATGTCATCCTGTAGGATGGTTAAAAATGACCCTGCTGCTGCCAGCTGGATTTCTGCTCCGGCTCCGTTCAGAACCTCCTTTGTCAGACAGACAGGACACATTACCTGTTGACACACCTGTACAACGCACGTGAGTGACAGTCCACATCCTGCCCACCTGTGACTGCCTTCACACTGATATTACTGACATACTGTCATACTGTTGTCGATGTACGTACCCGAACCTTTGGTACTACACGCCGAAACGTCTCCGCTGGATTTTGGCGGACGAGGCTCGGCAGGTTACTGATGACACTCGCTCTCTGCACCTCCTGACCCACGCTGAGCAGGTACAGCAGGAAACATATTTCAGGTGAGAACACTTCAAATGAAACCCTGAGGGACTCTACCACTGACACCTGCACAGGAACTCATCTGGATTTGGATCTGAACAGTCTAATCTGTGCTCTCAGGTGTTCACATTCAGTTTCTCAGGTAACATCAGGTGTGATCAGTTCATGTCCAGAATCCTCTTTTCAGCTCAGGATCTCTGGATCCTGCAGCTTCAGTCCTAATTGTGTTGCAGATTTGAGCCCAGACACTGAATGAGTTCAGTGAACTAGTTTAGATCCTCTGGGAGGAGACGACTGTTTCCTTCACTGTTTCACTGATTCAGAGTTTAGTGGGTCAGAGGACTGCTGCTCTGTTTCTGCAGCACAAATGACTTCCTCCGCCTCAACAGAATCCTTAATACTAAGAACAGATTTTTAAAAAATGTATTTAGCATTTAGCAGTGACGTTTTGTCAGTAGGATCACTGCTAGATGTCTCTGACCCTCGTCTGTCAAGCTCTAATCAGTTAATCTTTTTGTCCAAAAGGACGTTTGTGCCAAATTCCCTCCAGGTGACCCTGAGATATTGTGTTCACAAGAACTGGATGGGCGAACAACCAAAGTCTGAAAACATAAACTCACAACTGTGAGCGGCGTGAAGCCATGAACAGCCAATCACGTGTGACCACTGGCAACCTTTTAGATTTTTCTCTCTCTAAAAGAAATTAATTCGGCCCAACTTTAGCTGATCTGAACAAGCTACAGATGTATAAAACTATGACGTCATGCTACATGGTGACATTAATATCCAAAAATCATCCAGAGGCCTGAAGACTGCTGTTTGTGTCTGACACCAGAGGTCAAGTAGACAGCTCTTACCTGAGCAGGTAGACAGCTCTCTCAATGTCGTTCAGGTCTTCATCCACAGTCAGCTGATCGATCTCCTCGGCTGTCTGACAGGAAACAGATAACACAGTTAAACAAGTTGGGACCGCGAGAAGCACCGGTTTGTGAGAAACCTGCTCAGATAATTTCAGCGGCTGCTAGGCGACAAGACAGACTTCATATTGGCACAATCCAAAGTGAGCTAACACTGAGATCAGTGAGGTGTGCTGGACCTCCTCTGGAGACCAGTCGGTTCTGAACTTGTCCAGCTGGTGCTGCTTCCTGTCCAACAAATAACAAAGAGTCTAAGGTTGTAGTTTAATGTCAGATGTTACCGATTAGACCTGTCAGCTTCAACCAACAACACCTGTCAGTTCCAACCAACAACACCTGTCAGCTCCAACCAACAACACCTGTCAGCTCCAACCAACAACACCTGTCAGCTTCAACCAACAACACCTGTCAGCTCCAACCAACAACACCTGTCTGCTCCAACCAACAACACCTGTCTGCTCCAACCAACAACACCCGTCTGCTCCAACCAACAACACCTGTCAGCTCCAACCAACAACACCTGTCTGCTCCAACCAACAACACCTGTCAGTTCCAACCAACAACACCTGTCTGCTCCAACCAACAACACCCGTCTGCTCCAACCAACAACACCTGTCAGCTCCAACCAACAACACCTGTCTGCTCCAACCAACAACACCTGTCAGTTCCAACCAACAACACCTGTCTGCTCCAACCAACAACACCTGTCAGCTCCAACCAACAACACCTGTCTGCTCCAACCAACAACACCTGTCAGTTCCAACCAACAACACCTGTCTGCTCCAACCAACAACACCCGTCTGCTCCAACCAACAACACCTGTCAGCTCCAACCAACAACACCTGTCTGCTCCAACCAACAACACCTGTCAGTTCCAACCAACAACACCTGTCAGCTCCAACCAACAACACCTGTCTGCTCCAACCAACAACACCTGTCTGCTCCAACCAACAACACCCGTCAGTTCCAACCAACAACACCCGTCTGCTTCAACCAACAACACCTGTCTGCTCCAACCAACAACACCCGTCTGCTCCAACCAACAACACCTGTCAGCTCCAACCAACAACACCTGTCTGCTCCAACCAACAACACCTGTCAGCTCCAACCAACAACACCTGTCTGCTCCAACCAACAACACCTGTCAGTTCCAACCAACAACACCTGTCTGCTCCAACCAACAACACCCGTCAGCTCCAACCAACAACACCTGTCTGCTCCAACCAACAACACCCGTCAGTTCCAACCAACAACACCCGTCTGCTCCAACCAACAACACCTGTCAGCTCCAACAAACAACACCCGTCTGCTCCTACCAACAACACCCGTCAGTTCCAACCAACAACACCCGTCTGCTCCAACCAACAACACCCGTCAGTTCCAACCAACAACACCCGTCAGCTCCAACCAACAACACCTGTCAGCTCCAACCAACAACACCCGTCTGCTCCAACCAACAACACCTGTCAGCTCCAACCAACAACACCCGTCTGCTCCAACCAACAACACCCGTCTGCTCCAACCAACAACACCTGTCTGCTCCAACCAACAACACCCGTCAGTTCCAACCAACAACACCCGTCTGCTCCAACCAACAACACCTGTCAGCTCCAACCAACAACACCCGTCTGCTCCAACCAACAACACCCGTCAGTTCCAACCAACAACACCCGTCTGCTCCAACCAACAACACCCGTCAGTTCCAACCAACAACACCCGTCAGCTCCAACCAACAACACCTGTCAGCTCCAACCAACAACACCCGTCTGCTCCAACCAACAACACCTGTCAGTTCCAACCAACAACACCCGTCTGCTCCAACCAACAACACCCGTCTGCTCCAACCAACAACACCTGTCTGCTCCAACCAACAACACCCGTCAGTTCCAACCAACAACACCCGTCTGCTCCAACCAACAACACCTGTCAGCTCCAACCAACAACACCCGTCTGCTCCAACCAACAACACCCGTCAGTTCCAACCAACAACACCCGTCAGCTCCAACCAACAACACCTGTCTGCTCCAACCAACAACACCCGTCTGCTCCAACCAACAACACCTGTCAGCTCCAACCAACAACACCCGTCTGCTCCAACCAACAACACCTGTCAGCTCCAACCAACAACACCTGTCAGCTCCAACCAACAACACCCGTCTGCTCCAACCAACAACACCCGTCTGCTCCAACCAACAACACCTGTCAGCTCCAACCAACAACACCCGTCTGCTCCAACCAACAACACCTGTCAGCTCTAACCAACAACACCTGTCAGCTCCAACCAACAACACCCGTCTGCTCCAACCAACAACACCCGTCTGCTCCAACCAACAACACCTGTCTGCTCCAACCAACAACACCCGTCTGCTCCAACCAACAACACCTGTCAGCTCCAACCAACAACACCTGTCAGCTCCAACCAACAACACCCGTCTGCTCCAACCAACAACACCTGTCAGCTCCAACCAACAACACCTGTCTGCTCCAACCAACAACACCTGTCAGCTCCAACCAACAACACCCGTCTGCTCCAACCAACAACACCTGTCAGCTCCAACCAACAACACCCGTCAGTTCCAACCAACAACACCTGTCAGCTCCAACCAACAACACCTGTCTGCTCCAACCAACAACACCTGTCTGCTCCAACCAACAACACCCGTCTGCTCCAACCAACAACACCCGTCAGTTCCAACCAACAACACCTGTCAGCTCCAACCAACAACACCTGTCAGCTCCAACCAACAACACCTGTCAGCTCCAACCAACAACACCCGTCTGCTCCAACCAACAACACCTGTCAGCTCCAACCAACAACACCCGTCTGCTCCGAACAACAACACCCGTCAGTTCCAACCAACAACACCCGTCTGCTCCAACCAACAACACCTGTCTGCTCCAACCAACAACACCCGTCTGCTCCAACCAACAACACCCGTCTGCTCCGAACAACAACACCCGTCAGTTCCAACCAACAACACCCATCAGCTCCAACCAACAACACCCGTCAGTTCCAACCAACAACACCTGTCAGCTCCAACCAACAACACCTGTCAGCTCCAACCAACAACACCTGTCAGCTCCAACCAACAACACCCATCTGCTCCAACCAACAACACCTGTCAGCTCCAACCAACAACACCCGTCTGCTCCGACCAACAACACCCGTCAGCTTCAACCAACAACACCTGTCAGCTCCGACCAACAACACCCGTCAGCTTCAACCAACAACACCTGTCAGCTCCGACCAACAACACCCGTCTGCTCCAACCAACAACACCTGTCTGCTCCAACCGCCCCAGGCCAACAGGACCAGACTCGTTTCTTTACTGACCCCAAGACATCAAAAATGGAATCAACACTCAAATCTGATAACCACTGCTGAATAAGTTTAGTAACTTTGGCCCAAAATAAGGTTCAAGACGTGCACATGCAACAGTTTCACAACACCAACTCCTTTACGGCTCAGTCCAGACGGCCGTGACGTGGCGCTGTCAGCTCCTCCAGTCAGAGCAGATTATTGTTTAATGTTTTTGGTATACCTGTGGGCCTTTACTATGTGTCCTAAAACCTTTGAGGACTTCTCATGTGTAGTGTCAGCAGGTGATTCTGCCCTGACATCTAGTTCCACTGCCTCAGTGTTAGAGCCTCTGAAGTTCCTGTGATGTGACCAAACATGTCAGCTTTGGTTCTTTAAAACATAAAACCTGAGCAGAGAGGCTTATTTCTGCTGGCATGGGAATCTTTTGTAGGCTATTATAATTTGTTTCACATACACCATATGTTGGTTTATTTAACGCTGAGTTAAATGAGTATAATGAGTAGAAGTAGTTGCTAAAGCAGTAGTTTTACAAACTACATTTCTCCAGGAGTAGAAATGTAGTTTGTTCAAACTGCTGCCAGGCTGAACTACATGTAGTTTTACAAGCTACGCTTCCAAAGTAGCTTCACCAACACTGATCACAGGACTGAGTTTATTCACTTTGATAAGAAATAAAATACACACACACACACACACGCACACACACACACCAGTCACAATCCATCCAATCAGCTCTGTTCCCCTGTCTGTGTGAGTGTGTGTGTGAGTGTGTAGGAGGAGACGGGGGTGTGTGACTGCGTCGTCATGACGTCGGGGTTTCTCCCATATGTGGCCCCCGCAGGCTCCACCCACCCCACGTCATCGTCGTCATTAGGCCCCGCCCCTTCCACCCACACTGTTTGAGGTGAGGAGGAGCAGGAGAAGGAGAAGGAGCAGGAGTGTGTGTTGCAGGATTTGTTTCCATCTCAGATTTCTGACGTAAATCATGAAAAAGTTTTGACTTAAAGAAACTTTATGTTTATAACAAAGTGATCAATAATCAGAGTCGGACAGTAAAAACTGGTCAGTTTGAGGAAATCCAGGAAATGAGTCCCCGCTGAACATTGTGATGTCACAGTCAGCTCACCTGGAAGCCCCGCCCACTTCAGAACATTTATAAACTGGGACATCAACAGAATATGTATTGTTAATTCTTCTGATTATCAAAACATGTCATCATTAATTTGTCAGCAGACTTTATTCCCATTAAATTGTCGTGATCAATGGACTGATTGATCATTTGTAGAGTTTCAGCTTCACGTCTGTGAATTTCTGATTTTGTTGTTCCACGTTAAACTGAAACATTTGGACAAAACAGAAAGACTCAACATGATCTAACTAATTTAGGTTTACATTAGAGATGACAGTCAGTTAGTATTATATCATGATTATTATCACTATTATTGCTGTTGTGTTTTATTAATGGTTAATTATTCTTTACTAACAGGTCAGCTGTTCAGTGTGAGCGGAGGCTGGAGAGGTGTCAGTTCATCTCCTGCTGAGGAGCCATTGAGCAAAGTGAATCCCAAACTGCTCTGACTCCTCTCCATACATTAACATGGGCTGTTAATAAAAGTCCTGTTACGTGTGTGAAAAGAGATCGATAAAGTTTCTTTTCATGGTTTAAACTTCAGTTCATAATGAACCATGTGTAAAGATATATATGTAATATATATATAATATATATGTATGTATATATATATATATATATATATATATATATATATATATATAATGTATATAACAACAGCAGCTGTCATGAGATGTGTGTGTGTGTGTGTGTTTACAGCACTGACAGTAAATATATATATTTATCTCATTACAAACTGCTCAGAAAGTGATTGAGAAGTGATGTATTGATACATTCTGATCGGATTCATTGTTAATCACATTTTGACTGCAGGTAGAGCTGCTGTGTGTGTCTCACTGCAGACAGGCAGACAGACAGGCAGACAGACAGGCAGACAGACAGACAGAAACTGCGTCATGCTGCGCACATAGCGGGTCTCCCCTCTGCTTCCTGCATGGAGGCAGCTCATCTTCCTCCCACTGACTCACAACATGTCCCATCATCAGCGCCTTCATCATCATCATCAGCACTTCACATGACACATGTGTTAATCACATGATCTGCAGCTTCACGTTAATTACAGCAGGAGGTGTGAAAGGTACCTTGAGACTCCTGCGGATCGGCCTCTCGATGAAGGCGAGCTCCTGCAGCTCCTCCAGCGGTCCGAACAGCAGGCTGGACGGGTTCATCCTGCTGGAGAACATCTGCTCACTGGAAATCTCCCAGTCGGTTCTGGTGGTTAGTGGGAGAGCAGGCGGCGGACCTCAGTACCAACCATCCCTGATGAAGAGCAGAGGGAGGAGGGGGTGGAGGAGGAGGAGGAGGAGGGGGGGGGGGGGGGGGGGGGGGGGGGTCCCACTGTCACCAACCGTTTCCAAGGAGATCCCTACTCGATCTGTCCGGGGTGGGTGGGGGGACGTCACTCCAGACTCCGTTTAAAATTCCACGAATTTAAAAGAATCTTCGCTCATCCACGAATAAAACGACGTGTCGGAAATTAAACTAAGACATGAAACAAATGATCAGAGTCCAGTGTTCCGTTCGGCGCACATTCAGTCCTCCCACCGGCGACCGCTTCTCTCAAATATGCACATTTCTGTCGAACATCTGTTGAATAAAATATCTCAGCACGTTAGAGAACAGATCCCACAGCCCGCCGCTGGATCCGCTCTCTCCTACGCGGATGAAACACTAAACTAGACTCCTTACAAAAAAATGGACGTTTTATCGTTCACTTCCAAAGTAGTAGACTGAGCACTTGGTTACGGCAGAAAACCAAAGACTGTCGGACACCCGAGACATCAGTGCACATTTCGGCGGATGTTCGGAACAGCAGACATGATACATGTCCTCAGAATCCATCTTTTATTCGGTGGTCTCGTCCTGAGCTGTGCGGAGGAAACGACACGCAAAACTCATATGACGTATTCACGATTTAATAAGAACGAGAATGAATGAAATCTTTTACCTGAACACATCAACAGGTCCATTTAAATAAAATCCCACCTGCGGTCCTGCTCGGTACCAACGTCACGCCGAACTACGTTCAAATGGAACGAGACAAGAATAATCTGTGACCCAAAAAACATCCACAACATGAGACATTAATAGATCCGACCCACTGAGGACGGAACCAGAGATTATTTTAATAAAATGTCGATCTTTCTGAACCCAGATTCGTCTAGTCGCTCCCACACAGAGGGCGGTACCGAGCTGTGGAGCAGGAGACGAGTTGAGAGTTCATCTGTATGAACATGAAGCTCACATGAATTCTGGTGGACTCACATGAAGCCCAGTGGACTCACATGAAACCCGGTGGACTCACATGAAGCCTGCTGGACTCACATGAATTCTGGTGGACTCACATGAAGCCTGCTGGACTCACATGAATTCTGGTGGACTCACATGAAGCCTGCTGGACTCACATGAAACCCGGTGGACTCACATGAAGCCTGCTGGACTCACATGAATTCTGGTGGACTCACATGAAGCCTGCTGGACTCACATGAAGCCCAGTGGACTCACATGAAGCCGAAGCCGTACGATCAACTCAAATATAAACAAGTGGGCACCCTAAACCTAAACCTGGATCAGAACCTCTGTGAGGCTGCAGAACAACACGTTGGACAATGATGAAGAAATTGGGACATCCTTGGAGGAGAGTTGGTTATGCTTTGGGAGGAGGATTGGTTCTGTTCTGGGGAGAGAGCTGGTTCTGTTGGGGAAAAAGGACTGGTTCTGTTCTGGAAGGACAGCTGTTTATGTTCTGGAAGAAGGACTGGTTCTGTTCTATGAGGAGGATTAGGTCTGTTCTGGGACGGGAGCTGGTACCGTTTTGGGAGGAAGAATGGTTCTGTTCTGGGAAGAGAGCTGGTTCTTACCTGGGAGGAGGATTGGTTCTGGTCCAAGAGAAGAGTCAGACTGGCTTCAAAGCTGTTTCTGGAGGTGTTTGCATGGGGATATTCACAGCTACCCTGTGGTGGCGTGACATGGGGGGAAAAAGCATAGCATTAAGGCTATGGTTAGCTCCCGCCTGGCACACCCTCTAATTTTGGGTACAGATTGGCCTGGGTTTAATAAGTTAGTGGGGCAATGTGTGGGGGTGTATTCACAACTTGCAGGGACACCAAATATGTGTGCGGGGTCAGTGGTGACGCAAGGTTGTCCGACGCTGCAGATGGGGAGGTGGAACCGGTGTTAAGGCCCCCACACACCGCCCAGACGTCCAACTGCCTTATCCGACCACTCTCCGACCACTCCGTTGCCTCTTGTCTGACCTGTTCGGCAGAAAAGTTGCATTGAACACACCGCTTCGACGTGCTGCCTACGCCACAGTAGTGTGTACGTTCTGCGCTTGCGCAAGATGCAATAAGCGGGTGGCGCTTGTGTTGTGAGTTGTAAACGAGAACCTTATGCACGCAACTCTCTTTACTTTCGTTCAAAACGAAACTTAACTATTTCCGATAAAAACAGCTGCATACTAAACATGCAGCGAGGCATTACCAGACGAACAAGAATTAATTCGTCCTGAACGGACAGAACAACTAGTCTGTGCCAGTACTGCAAAACATGAAAACGGGGAATGACGGAACGGAGTACATAGAAAAACAAAGCGCACACAGTATTCCGTCCCTCCCACACACCGCGCTGATTCGCTAGCACACCGCCAATCAGAACGGCTATTCAGCTGGCACACAACCAATCAGAGAATCCAATGGCTCAGACGTCCGACGGCCCTCCTCCTCAGACTTTGCATGCTCAGTCGGATCCGACAACGTCCGCGCGGCTCCGAAAGCTTCCGACGCAGCTGAACACACCAAACATATTTGTTCCCGACCTCGTCTGAGTCTCTCCAAACGCTTCAGACGTCCAACGGTTGGGCCGGTGTGTTCCTGCCTTTACACTCCATGGAAGATTTTCCACTCGAACAGTCTCGTGATGATAATCTATGCTTTGCCTTGGACCAAGTATTAAAAATTGATGGTCATTTGGTGCGCCCTGACAGCTTGCAGGCATATCCACACTTTTCATTGATTAGGGATAGATTGTATAGAGTCTCAGTCAGAAAAAGAAATGACCCAGTTGCTGGTACCAAAAAGTCACCGGGAAACTGATTTCCAGGTGGCTCATTATTACCTAATGGCTGGGCACATGGTGGATGACAAAACACAAGACCGAAAAACAGCCTGATTCTATTGGCCTGGCATTCAGGGAGATGTACACTGCTGGTGTGTGTCTTACCCTGAATGTCAGCTGGTTCACCAACCGGCCATCCCAAGGGCGCCTTTGTGCCCATTGCCACTCATGGAGGTCCCATTTGAGCAGATTGGTATGGACCTCATCTGGCTGTTTCATCAGTGCGCACAGTATCGTTTTGTGTTAGTCCTCGTGGGCCATGCAACATGATATCCTGAAGCTGTGCCCCTGCAAGCTATCTGTGCAAAGAGTTTGGCACAGGCGCTGTTTCAGGTCATCTCCCGAATGGAGATCCCGAAAGAGTTCCTAACTGACCAGGGCACCTCGTTGGTGGCCAAGAATGATGGGACTGTCCGGCTCTGTGTGGACTATTGCAAGGTGAATGATGTTTCACAATTTGATGCCTACCCGATGCCCCGGGTCGAGAAGCTCCTGGATCGGTTGGGCACAGCTTGCTTTTTCACGACACTGGAATTGACCAAGGGCTACTGGCAGATTCCCTTGTCTACAGGGTTTAAGGACAAGATGGCCTTCTCCACCCCGTATGGTTTGCACCAAATCGTTACGGTTTCATTTGAGAAGGTCAAACAAGCCCTGTGTGGTGAGCCTCTCCTCCACACCCCTAACTTCTCTCTCCCTTTCTCCTACAGACCGATGCTTCAAACAGGGGGCTGGGGGTGGTTTTGTCTGTATTATTGTGTATGTGGTTTGAGCAAAAAATAGGCTTAAACCCAGAACTGTGTGCTTGTTGCGTGCAAAGAGAACTCACGGTAGCCTGGAAAAGGCTACATGATTATACAGAGTTAAAGGTTTCTATTTAGAGCTGAGTGCTATGAGCAGCTGTTACGACCATAGAAATGTTCTGATCCGGTCCAAATGTTTGATAAGTTGGTCAAAGTTGAGTCAGTTTGAGTTTCATCACAGAATCCGTTTTGATGTTTGCTGCAGCAGAGCAGACGATCATCTCTCAGTGTTACTCTTTTGGCTTCAGGTTGGAGGAAACACAGCTGACCCATGAGCCGTCCAGTCAGCACCGCTGACCCACGAGGCGTCCAGTCAGCACCACTGACCTCCGAGCCGTCCAGTCAGCACATTGGTCTGCGAGGTGTCCAGTCAGTCATGTTCTCACACTCAGCTGCTGTTCAGCCAAATTTAAAGAGGTCAATCTGGAATCAGCTGCTGCTGTTTACACAGAGCAGTTATTCATCCTGACAACTGCTGCTGAAGGTCCGTCACACCGACTGCTACTGAAGTTGGATCAAATCTATGTAATCGATCAGTTTTATCAAATATATCAAAAATATATAAATAATACTAGATTGATGGTTGTTTGTTTCTCTATCAGATGCAACATGGCGGTCTGCAGAGTTACAGTCAACTGCCTGATGAGACAAATACCTTCATCTGGTCTGTGATCAGACATCATCATCATCATCATCATCATCTGTTCCGCCCAAACCCAAACAAGACATCCTAACCCCACAAGAACTCCTCCATCTCAGACAGACCCCTCAGATGACCCAGACTGTACAAACCTCCATCAGGTGTATTCCAGTTCCTGAAGAGGTGACTCAGCCTCAGTCTCAGCCTCAGCCTCAGTCTCAGTCTCAGCCTCAGACTCAGTCTCAGTCTCAGCCTCAGCCTCAGCCTCAGTCTCAGTCTCAGCCTCAGACTCAGTCTCAGACTCAGACTCAGACTCAGTCTCAGTCTCAGCCTCAGACTCAGTCTCATCCTCAGACTCAGTCTCATCCTCAGACTCAGTCTCAGACTCAGACTCAGACTCAGTCTCAGTCTCAGCCTCAGACTCAGTCTCATCCTCAGACTCAGTCTCATCCTCAGACTCAGTCTCAGACTCAGACTCAGACTCAGACTCAGTCTCAGTCTCAGTCTCAGCCCCAGTTTCAGACTCAGACCATCTGCAAACAGCACAAACATTTAAAACAACAAACACACAGTTTTGTCTGTGTTGTGTTGACGCTGGTTGTTTATGTGAGCAGAGTCATTTCTGAACTAACATTAGCTGCTGTTGCTCGCGTCAGCAGAGCAGAGAGGCCCTGTGACAAGCACTCGAGAACATACAGTCCCTTCATTTAGACACTTAGTCGAACCCTGACCCTTTACTCATCCTTCACAGAGAAACCCACAGTCCAGCAGCATTAAACAATGGCAACACGTCAAACACAAGCTGGTGTAGAAAACACAGAGACACAGAGACACAGAGACATGGGAATTTCTCTCTTTTCACCTCAGCAGAAAACACAATCAAACAATCCAAAAAGTGCTGCCTAAAAAATCCAAACAAGCTTCAAGTATGGAGACAGACAGCAACAGCAACAGCAATAACACAATATTATATGACAACAACAACAATAACATAAAATTATATGGCAACAACAACAACAACAACAACAACACCTGGAAACTACAACTAACAAATATCAGTTAAAACCAGAAGTTTAAAAGGTTAATAAATCAGTTATAACAATACATATATAATCATGTCGAATGTATACACATGTCTGTGATTTAAGGTTACTAAAGGTCACAAAACTAACAAAGTGAAAGTTTTTATTAGCTCAAGTCTGACCTCGTCTCCTCACTTTCAGCCAGCAGCTGCATCCTAAAATAACACACACACGCACGAGCACACAAACACACACATACACACACACACACACACACACACACACACACACACACACACACACACACACAGTTTAACTAGGTTTTGGATAAACACTTTATTTTATCAGTTCAGTGGGAAATCAGAAAGTGAATGACTATTTTATCTCAGTTTGTAACAATAACAACACCAACAACAATAACAATAACAATAACAATAATAAAAATAATAATGATGATAATAATAGGTGATTAAACCATGAAATGGATCCTGATCAGATGTTAAACAACCTCAGCTGGCTCCTTTCTCCATGAAGCCTCTCTGTGATCTCGTTCTTCAGGTCTGTATTCATGATCATGACCGTTGGTGAGGGTTTAAATGTACGTCAGCCAGCACAAAGCTTTGTCTTACAACTCTGGTCTCCCTTCAGCACCATGGTTAGGATGGGGGCTTCACTCTCACCTGCAAAACGCCCCGGTGTCTGCTTCAAGGACTGAGACAGCGAGCAGAACCACGTCATCAGTCAGTTGAGAGGTCAGTCCTTCTGCACTGTGTAACTGTAATAAGTATAAAGTGTTATCAGTATAAAGTTTAATAAGTATGAAGTGTAATAAGTATGAAGTGTAATAAGGTTGTAAAGTGTAATAAAGTTATGAAGTCTAATAAGTATAAAGTGTAATAAGGTTGTAAAGTGTAATATAGTTATGAAGTGTAATAAGGTTATAAAGTGTAATAAGTATAAAGTGTAATAAGGTTATAAGGTGCAATAAGGTTATACAGTGCAATAAGATTATAACATTTCTTTTTGCCACTGCTTTTAACTGAAGTCTTTGAACTGCATTATTACTCTGAGTTTTTTTTTTTTTTTTTTATAATGCAATTTTTAATGTCTTTTAAATGAAATGTTTGTCTTTTAATGTAATTTGTGTGTGCCTGTAAAGCACTTTGAGTTGCCTTGTGTCTGAATTGTGCTATACAAATAAACTTGCCTTGCCTTGCCTTGCCTTGCCTATAAAGTGTAATGAGTATTAAGTGTAACATGTATACAATGTAATAAGGTTATAAAGTGTAATAAGTATAAAGTGTAATAAGGTTATAAAGTGTAATAAGTATAAAGTGTAATAAGGTTATAAAGTGAAGGCTACACAGTGTAAGGTTATACAGTGTAATGAGGTTATAAAGTGCAATAAGGTTATACAGTATAATAGATATACAGTGTAATAGGTATACAGTGTAATAAGGTTATACAGTGTAATAAGTTTATAAAGTGTAATAAGGTTTTATAGTGTAATAAGGTTATACAGTGTAATAAGATTATAAAGTGTGATACGTTTTATAGTGTAATAAGGTTATACAGTGTAATAAGATTATATGGTGTAAGAAGGTTATAAAGTGTAATAAGGTTATAAAGTGTAAGAAGGTTATAAAGTGTAATAAGGTTATACAGTCTAATGAGGTTATAAAGTGCAATAAGGTTATACAGTGTAATAAGGTTATAAAGTCCAAGGAGTATTAAATGTAATAGGTATAAAGTGTAATAAGGTTATACAGTGTAATAAGGTTATACAGTTTAATAAGATTAAATGTTGTAATAAGGTTATGTGGTGTAATAAGTTTATACAGTGTAATAAGATTATATGGTGTAATAAGGTTACACAATGTAATAAGATTATATGGTGTAATAAGGTTATACAATGTAATAAGGTTATACAGTGTAATAAGGTTATATAGTGTAATAAGGTTATACGGTGTAATAAGGTTATATAGTGTAATAAGGTTATACAGTGTAATAAGATTATATGGTGTAATAAGGTTACACAATGTAATAAGATTATATGGTGTAATAAGGTTATACAATGTAATAAGGTTATACAGTGTAATAAGGTTATATAGTGTAATAAGGTTATACGGTGTAATAAGGTTATATAGTGTAATAAGGTTATATGGTGTAATAAAGTCACACAGCGTAATAAGGTTACACGGTGTAATAAGATTATACGGTGTAATAAGGTTATACAGTGTAATAAGGTTACACGGTGTAATAATATTATACGGTGTAATAAGGTTATACAGTGTAATAAGTTTATAAAGTGTAATAAGGTTATATAGTGTAATAAGTTTATAAAGTGTAATAAGGTTATACAGTGTAATAAGTTTATAAAGTGTAATAAGGTTATACGGTGTAATAAGGTTATACAGTGTAATAAGATTATATGGTGTAATAAGGTTATATGGTGTAATAACGTTATACAGTGTAATAAGATTATATGGTGTAATAAGGTTATAAGATGTTATAAGGTTATAAAGTGTAATAAATTATAAAGTGTAATAAGTATAAAGTGTAATAAGGTTATAAAGTGAAAGGTACATAGTGTAATAAGGTTATACAGTCTAATGAGGTTATAAAGTCCAATGAGTATTAAGTGTTATAAGTATAAAGTGTAATAAGGTTATACAGTGTAATAAGATTATATAGTGCAATAAGGTTATATGGTGTTCTATTATTAGACTTCTGTGCCAGTCACGGTCTGTCTATAATGAACACCATGTTCGAACACAAGGATGCTCATAAGTGTACGTGGTACCAGAGCACCCTAGGTCGAAGGTCAATGATCGATTTTGTGATTGTATCATCTGATCTTCGACCGTGTGTCTTGGACACTCGGGTGAAGAGAGGGGCAGAGCTGTCAACTGATCACCACCTGGTGGTGAGTTGGTTTCGGTGGCAGGGGAAATCCCTGGACAGACCTGGTAAGCCCAAACGAGTAGTGCGGGTAAGCTGGGAACGTCTGGGGGAGGCCCCTGTGCGAGAAGCCTTCAACTCCCACCTCCGAAGGAGCTTCTCTAGCATCCCTGTGGAGGCTGGGGATATCGAACCTGAATGGACGATGTTCAAAGCTTCCATTGTTGAAGCTGCAGCTGTGTCCTGTGGCCATAGGGTCTTAGGTGCCTCAAGGGGCGGCAACCCTCGGACACCGTGGTGGACACCGGTGGTCAGGGAAGCCGTCCGACTGAAGAAGGAGTCCTTCAGGGACATGTTGTCCCGGGGGACTCCGCAGCTGTGGCAGAGGCAAAGCAGCGGGTGTGGGAGGAGTTTGGCGAGGCCATGGAGAAGGACTTTCGGGTGGCGCCAAAGCGCTTCTGGAAAACTGTCCGCCACCTCAGGAGGGGGAAACAGGGAACCATCCAAGCTGTGTACAGCGGGGATGGGACCTTGTTGACTTCGACTGAGGAGGTTATAGAGCGGTGGAAGGAGTACTTTGGTGACCTCCTGAATCCCACTCAGCCACCCTCTGTAATGGAGACAGAGCTGGAGGATGATGGGGTATCGTTGCCGATTTCCCTGGGTGAAGTCACTGTGGTAGTCAAACAACTCCACAGTGGCAAAACCCCAGGGATCGATGAGATACCACCAGAAATGCTGAAGGCTCTGGGTGTTGAGGGGCTGTCTTGGTTGACATGCCTCTTCAACATTGCGTGGGGGTCGGGGTCGGTGCCGAAGGAGTGGCAAACAGGTGTGGTGGTCCCTCTCTTTAAGAAAGGGGACCAGAGGGTGTGTGCCAATTACAGAGGTATCACACTACTCAGCCTGCCTGGGAAAGTCTACTCAAAGGTGCTGGAAAGGAGGGTCCGGCCAATTGTCGAACCTCAGATTGAAGAGGAACAATGCGGATTCCATCTTGGTCGTGGAACAACGGACCAGCTCTTTACTCTGGCAGGGGTCTTGGAGGGGGCCTGGGAGTACAATCTCCCAGTCCACATGTGTTTTGCAGATCTGGAGAAGGCGTACGACCGGGTCCCCTGAGATGTTCTGTGAGAGGTGCTGCGGGAGTATGGGGTGAGGGGGTCCCTTCTCAGGGCCATCCAATCCCTATATTCTCAAAGCGAGAGCTGTGTGCATATACTCGGAAGTAAGTCGGACTTGTTCCAAGTGGGTGTTGGCCTCCGCCAGGGCTGTGCCTTGTCCCCAATCCTGTTTGTGATTTACATGGACAGGATTTCGAGGCACAGTCGTGGTATGGAGGGGTTACAGGTCGGTGACCTTAAGATCGCATCACTGCTTTTTGCGGATAATGTGGTCTTGATGGCATCATCGGCTGTAGATCTACAACGCTCATTGGATCAGTTCACAGCTGAGTGTGAAGCGGCAGGGATGAGGATCAGCACCTCTAAATCTGAGGCCATGGTTCTCAGTAGGAAACCGGTGGATTGCCTACTCCAGGTGGGGAATGTGTCCTTGCCCCAAGTGAAGGAGTTCAAGTACCTCTGGGTTTTGTTCACGAGTGAGGGGATGATGGGGCGTGAGATTGACAGGAGAGTCGGAGCAGCGGGTGCGGTGTTGCATGCGCTTCACCGCACGGTTGTGACGAAAAGGGAGCTGAGCCGAAAGGCAAAGCTCTCGATCTACCGGTCAATCTTCGTCCCTACCCTCACCTATGGTCATGAGCGATAGGTCATGACCGAAAGAATGAGATCGCGGGTACAAGCGGTCGAAATGGGTTTTCTTCGCAGGGTGGTTGGGGTCTCCCTTAGAGATAGGGTGAGAAGCTCAGCCATCCGGGAGGGACTCGGAGTAGAGCCGCTGCTCCTCTGCGTGGAAAGGAGCCAGTTGAGGTGGTTCGGGCATCTGATGAGGATGCCACCAGGGCGCCTTCCTAGGGAGGTGTTCCTGGCACGTCCAACTGGGAGGAGACCTAGGGGCAGACCCAGGACCAGGTGGAGGGATTATATCTCTTCTCTGGCCTGGGAGCGCCTGGGGATTCCCCAGTCAGAGTTAGCCAATGTGGCCGGGGAAAGGGAAGTCTGGGACTCGCTACTGAAGCTGCTGCCCCCGCGACCCGAGTCTGGATAAGCGGTTGACAATGGATGGATGGATGGATGGTTATATGGTGCAATAAGGTTATAAAGTGTAATACGGTTATATAGTGTAATAAGGTTATACAGTGTAATAAGATTATATGGTGTAATAAGGTTATACGGTGTAATAAGATTATACGGTGTAATAAGGCTATACAGTGTAATAAGGTTATATAGTGTAATAAGGTTATATAGTGTAATAAGATTATACGATGTAATAAGGTTATACGGTGTAATAAGATTATACGGTGTAATAAGGTTATACAGTGTAATAAGGTTATAAAGTGTAATAAGGATATATAGTGTAATAAGGTTATATAGTGTAATAAGATTATAAAGTGTAATAAGGTTATACAGTGTAATAAGGTTATAGAGTGTAATAAGGTTATACAGTGTAATAAGGTTATAAAGTGTAATAAGGTTATATAGTGTAATAAGGTTATAAAGTGTAATAAGGTTATAAAGTGTAATAAGGTTATATAGTGTAATAAGGTTATAAAGTGTAATAAGGTTATAAAGTGTAATAAGGTTATGAAGTGTAATAAGGTTATATGGTGTTATGATGTTATACAGTGTAATAAGGTTATACAGTGTAATAAGGTTATAAAGTGTAATAAGGTTATATGGTGTTATGATGTTATACAGTGTAATAAGGTTATAAAGTGTAATAAGGTTATATGGTGTTATGATGTTATACAGTGTAATAAGGTTATACAGTGTAATAAGGTTATAAAGTGTAATAAGGTTATACAGTGTAATAAGGTTATAAAGTGTAATAAGTATATAGAAACAGGCAGTCTTCCCTCGGATGACCTGGTTGTATATGTAGGTCATCAGAGGGAGACAGTGGCATTAAATTGAGACGGTTTTAAATCCTGTTAAAAACTCACTGCAGTATATTTGAACATCACTTCTTGATTTGACAAAAGACATGATTATATTATATGATATGATATTATACTATATTATATGATATTGGTTCTGATGAGTGTGCCTGTAACATTAGACTCAGGTCAGTCAGCTCAGGCTGCAGCTCCTTAAAATAAACCTCAAGGACCCGACAACACTCTCCACACCGGGTCATGTGTAGCCGCATTACACACAGACAGACACACAACACGTGGACGTGTGTTAAGTCAGAGGAAACTGGATTCATGAAGAAATACTTTAGAAACAGGTGAGTACGTTTACTGCTGGCTGGATGAAGTGTTCCTGTTGGTGCTGCTTTGCTGATAAAGTGTATTTAGATGTGCAATCAGCTGTTTGTGAGACTGCTGCAGTGAGCTGAGTTAGTTTGTAGTTGTTCATGCTAGTGTCAGACTGCTCTGTTCAGTTCAGCTCATACTCACTTCTTCTGGATGGATTCAATCCATCCTGAGTGTTTTTTAGATTGGATGGTTGTCTGATCTGTCTGAGGCACACACACACACACACACACACACACACACACACACACACACACACACACACACACATCATCTAGCAGGCAGTGTGAATTATTAAGTTCTCCGCTGATCACATGGTTTCATAAGTCCATTCTGCTGCTGTTTGTCTACTTTCAGACGGTGAACTCATCACAGCTCCATCATGACGGCAGCACCCCTCTCCTCCTCTGGATCAGCAGCTCCCAGCGTTGCCTTCGAGGATTATTCTTTCTACAGTAACCTGAGCGATGATGAGCTGCTGCAGCTCGCTGTCGAGCGCAGTCTGACCGACCTGCACTGTAACACTGCAAACACCAACACTGTTGCCGCCGCCGCGCCTCCTCATCCATCTGACAGCACCCGCCTGAATCCTGCAGCCAGAAACCACAACCAACCACGCCACAGCTCCCACAATCCACCTGCAAACCACAGCTCCCACAATCCACCTCCAGCAGAGACAGCTGCACATTACAGTAGTCCAAACCCTCCGAGTGAAAAGCCTCCTGATCCGTACGTCAGTTTTTATTTTCGTGTTGTCCTGATGATGCTCAGGTTTGAGTTTTAGTGAATCCAGATGTGAGTCCAGAGGAGAAGGGACTCATTATTACTGATGACGGGCTCAACAAGAGTGATCAAATACAGAGACAAACATAATGAGAGTTACATTAATGCTGAGCTTTTCATACATCTTGAGCTCACACTGAATTTTAATTTGGCAACATGGCAGAGATGTTAATGAGATCTCAAATCAGGATGACAAATAATCAGCAGTATGATAAATCACCATGAAGCCATCAAGAGGGAATGAAAATTACATACATTAAATTAAATACAGAAATGTGATTCATTTTCTGGAACTAATAATAACCTCTCACCTGTCGGTCCTCAAGCTCTAATATTGAGAACATGAACAATATAAACTGCATCAGACTGCCGGTCTAGATCAGATCCGCCTCGAGGTGGAGGTCAGAACACCAACACGTCTGAGTTGGTCCCTGCTAATCAAAGGAAGTGGAAACAGTTCCGGCTGCTCCTGACCTCAGATCAGATTTACAGACACGACCCTGTTTACAGCTGACTGTCAGACGAGAGACAAAGCAGCCAACTGGATTCAACACTACTTCTGCAGATAAATCAACCTTTGGCTAAATATACATAAAAAACAAACATGGCACTCAACGGTTGATAAAAGGATGTGAGGATGTGTTTACTGTTGTTTACTGCATTCACATCCACCTCTCTTCTCTGATTGGCCATTTTCTTTCAGAAAGACCTTTGATGGGACAATCAGTCGCTTCATGACAGGTTCTGGGAAGAGGATGATTGCATATCGGAGACCTGATGGCAATCTGGTCCACATCGGTCCAGAACCAGAGGAGTGAGTCTAGTTCTGTTCATTAACGTCCTGGTGATACAGGTGGCTGATGGGTATTTTCCCTGCAGGGAGGAGGAGCCTCTGTTCAAAGCGATCCGTGTTGGTGATGTAGGAGCTGTGAGAACATTAGTGATGGTTCCTGGAACAAACCTGATGCTACCGAGTAAACCAGGCTGGCTCGCCATTCACGAGGCGGCGTGGTACGGCCAAGAAACCTGTCTGACAGTGCTGCTGTCAGGTAGACACATGCACATGCACATGCACACACATGCACACACATACACATACACACACACACACACACACACACATGCACACACACACACATACACATACACACACACACACACACACACACACACGCACACACACACACACACACATGCACACACATACACATACACACACACGCACACACACACACACACACACACACACACACACACACACACACACACACAGAGACATCACAGTTTCTCTGTTTCTGATCTCAGCTCAGCCAGGAATGATCAACAAGCGAACGACGCGTGGTGAGACGGCGCTGCTGCTGGCCGTCAGCAGTATCCAGCTGCGATGCATTCAGGTGCTTCTGGAAAGAGGAGCGGACGCCGACATCTCAAGCCATGAACGAGAGACTCCACTCTACAAAGGTACAACTGACAGGAAGTGAGGTCAGTGTCACCTTGTGAATCTACATCCTACGCTGAGTTTAATGAAGAAGGAAACAGTGTCTGTCATTAAACTCTGGACGCTAACAGGAGCTGTGGATCGTGATCATCTTTAGGGCCTTATTACTGTTATTTAACAATGATAACAATGATGTGTATTTCCTTTGACCGCTGACCCCTGTTTTCTTCTTCTGCAGCCTGTGAGAGGAACAGTCCTGCGATGGTGGCGCTGTTGTTGAACCACGGTGTGGCAGTGAACGCTCACTGTGTTCTGGGTTGGACGGCTTTGCAGGAAGCTGTGTGTCGTAACAACGTGGAGATCTGCGAGATGCTTCTGAAGGCCGGAGCCAAGCACAGCCTGACTAACGTTTACGGCATCTCACCGCTGTTTAGTGCTGCTCAGATTGGCCAGATTGCCGCGCTGCGTTTCCTCCTCAAACACGGTTCAGCTTATCTTTCTGCTGTTTTTATTCATTTGTTTCATTTATTTGGTTATGTGAGTCCCGTGAGACAACTGAGACAACTTCCTGTCAATCCCTGAATCCTATTGGCTACACAGAACTTTGGCTGTTAGGACAGAAAACCACAGGGACGTCTTTACATCATACAGGACCTGAGTTTAGTCTGTGGTCCCTCTGGTGGAGGATCAGGTGAAGGTCCACAGTTCCTTCAAAAGGTTCTTGTTCCTGTGGTGGTCACACTGAACTAACACACACACACACACACACACACACACACACACATGCACACACACACACACACAAGCACACACACGCATGCACAATCACAGTACACTGTGACATCACAGTGACATCACTGCAGGGAATTGAAGGTCAGCAGACAAGGTTTTCCTCCCACATACTGTCACTCCTCCACCTGTCTCCCTGACTCCTCCACCTGTCTCCCTGACTCCTCCACCTGTCTCCCTGACTCCTCCACCTGTCTCCCTGACTCCTCCATCTGTTTCCCTGACTCCTCCATCTGTCTCCCTGACTCCTCCACCTGTCTCCCTGACTCCTCCATCTGTCTCCCTGACTCCTCCACCTGTCTCCCTGACTCCTCCACCTGTCTCCCTGACTCCTCCATCTGTCTCCCTGCAGGTGCGGATGTGAACAGTGAGGCTGCGGATGGAGCCACCGCTCTGTATGAAGCAGCTAAAAATGGCCACGAGGAAGTGGTGGAGTTCCTCCTCTCTCAGAAAGCTGATCCCAACAAACCTGGAAAGACGGGCCTGTTACCGCTTCACATCGCCGCCCAAAGAGGAAGTGACACGTAGGTGCACTGTCGACTTTACTTTACACAAGAAGCTCAGTGTTGTAGATAACCTGTCAACAGTTTACACTGAGTGAAGCTGTGGTCCAGATTAATGATAGATGTTGATCACAGTAACACCAGAACTGAACGCTGTGGGTTTCATTTCGTCAAAGTTATTTCTGTGTGAAGAAGTTTAGTGACTGATTTGGTCCTGTGATGTTTCTTCTCTCCAGCATTGTCTCCATGTTGATCCAGGCCACCAGTAAGGCCAGAGTCCGGCGGACCGGCATCAGCCCGCTGCACCTTGCTGCTGAGCGTAACCGTAACGATGTCATGGAGGCTCTGATCGAGGCGGGCTTCGATGTCAATGACCAGCTGTCTGTAGAGCGGACAAAGCTGTATGAGGACCGCCGCAGCACGGCGCTCTACTTCTCCGTCATCAACAACAACATTGAGGCTGTGAAGATGCTGCTAGCGGCAGGCGCCAACCCAAACCTGGACCTGTTCAGGCCTCTGATGGTGGCGGCGAGACAAGGCTGCATCCAGACTGTCACTCTGCTGGTGGAGCACGGTGCCGACATCAACGCTGGCATCCCCACGCACCCCACCACCTTCCCCGCTGTCTACATGTTCTGCATGAAGTACCTGCCCATGTTCAAGTACCTGTTGGACCAGGGAGGCTGCGCACACACTTGCTTTGACTGTTTCTACGGCAGCCATCCTCATCCACCAATCAAAACTACCCGTTCAGAAAGGGCTGTTTTTTACGACAGCGACACGCAAAATACACCTCAGATGAGAGGCGTTCAGGTGAGACGGGTCTGTTTCAGATGTTAACTGTCAGCTAAGAAGGTTTCAGCTGAACGCCACTTTTTTTCATGATCAGAGAGCAGGTGTGTCTGTCACCTCTGTGATTGATTGATAGTTCTGTGATCAATAGACAGTTCTGTGATTGACAGTTCTGTGATTGATTGTTAGTTCTGTGACTGACAGTTCTTTGATTGGCTGATATATCTGTGATTGATGTTTCTCTGATGACTTGATATTTCTTGGACAATTTTTGACTTCCTGATATGTATGTGATTGATCAACAGTTTCATGAATTATTGACAGTTCTGGACTCATTTATATTTCTGTGATTGATTGACAGTTCTGTGTTGGACAGTTCTGTGAATTATTGACAGTTCTTCATTTGTCTGTTCTGTGATTGACTGACAGTTCTGTGAGATGATATCGGCCCCCAGTATCAGTCGGTGGGCGGGGCCAATCATTGACATCCTATTGGACTACGTTGGTCATGTGACTCTCTGCTCCAGACTGATGGAACACCTGAACAGTTACTCTGACTGGAGTGCCATCAAAGACAAAGCAGGTGAGCCATAATCAATAACAAACCTATAATTGATGAGGTGCTACAGGAATGTTACTGGTTTGTCTGAAAGAGAGGTAAACTGAAACGATTGTCTTTGAGCAGAGGAGGTAGACTAACATTTTACTTATCACCCACCTACAATGCTGTACTGAGTTCTCTCCCCAGACAACTTAACAACATTCACACCTGGGCTCACCTGGACTTAGCAACTGCATTAAGGCTGGTTGGGTTAACAATACAAGGACACTCCCACACAAGGTTTAAAAGCCTGCATCTCCTCCAGTTAGTTAGAACTGAAGAAGCCTCTTGGATGAGATGTGGAAGGTCTCCGACAAAAGTTGCCAACGATACAGCACTTACAATTACCATGACCTGAGAACGTTCACAAACAGGTTTGTCTGATAGTTTCCCAGTGATGTAACTGGTTTCTCTGGTTTCCTTTAGCACCTCCACGGCCGCTGCTGCAGCTCTGTCGGATGCAGATTCTGCAGCGTGTTCAACATCGACATCTGAAGAGGTTGCCGCTGCCTGGAGGTCTGATCCGCTTCCTGAAACATCAGGAGGTTCCTTTGGACGACTGAACGGCTGTTTGTTCAGTTTAAACTCGTCAGTCGATCATTTGGCCTCTGGTGTTGCTGACTGCAGCTTTTATAAAATCTTTATTAAGTAATGTGATTCAAGGCAAGGAAGAGACAGAGTGAAATTGGAGACAATAAGACAAGACAAAACGAGACAATGAAATGAAACAAGCAAAAACAAATACAAGTATATATAAGTACATATTGTTGTATATTGAGGGTGTTAAAAGTTGGTGTGTGTGTGTGTGTGTGTGTGTGTGTGTGTGTGTGTGTGTGAAAACAGGATGGGTAAACAGAGGGAGGATTTAGGAAAAAGCAAATTTGTGACAGATTTCCTCCTGTCAGTGCAGGACAGTGGATTCAAGCGGTGAGAATATAATGGCCTAAGAGCGATAAACCAGCTTTTGGAGGGCAGTGAAATAAATTAATTTTAACCCTCCCAAATACAAATACAAATTCAATTTGCACATCCCCCGAAAGATCTACAACGATGTAATGTCTACAAATAAGGCACAACATCCCTAACCATACAGAACGGGATAAGATTATAAGAGACATGGCAGAAAATACCTTCAGTGTAAAAGAACAATAGGACCTGGAACTCTCTGTGACGGCTGAAGACGGGACCTGGGAGGACATGTGTATGAGTAGTCACAAAGGCATCACCAGTAATCTATGGAAGGAGTTTGACTGGAAGACCAGTGCTAATTTCAACATTTTATGAAGATTTAGTGTCTCCACTTTGTTGGAGGAATTGTGGGATGACAGGTGACCATTCCCATGTCTTCTGGGACCGTCCAGTGTTACAGGGATATTGTCAGGATATAAAAGAGAAGAGTGAAAAGATAATGAACACCGCCAGTCCAATCGATCCCATGTTGTTTGCGCTCGGAGTACTTTGAGGAAATGCAACAGGAAAAGAAAAGAAGTATGAACTGTGCATACTCCAGTGGACTCAGAGACTGAAACAGTATATGTATCTCTATAACGGAGCACATGACGGCAAAACTGCCAATGAGAATGGACATTTTTCTACAAAGATGGACTCCAGTTATGTTATATTTACGGACCTAAGCATGTAGATTTGGTTTCTGAAGTTGGCATCGTGAGTAAGTGACAGGTCATTTTCCCATTATGTTAATTACCTCTGCAGCTGAAGGGGTAGATCTAAGTCGAGAGTCATTCTGTTACATGTGGCTTGGATCAATGATTTGAGTTGTACGTAATCAAGAAATTGATTGTTCCCGATGCCATACTTCAGGACCAGGTGGTGGAATGTAACCAGTTTGTGTTTTGTTTTCTCTGACCAAGTGCAGGGGAGAACTCAGTACTGTGCTGTAGTTTGTTGTTGATTAGAATGTCAGGTTTTCTAATTGGTGGGGGTGGATCCATTTAAATATGTATTGAAGTCGGGTTGCCAGAGAATAATGAAACAAACTTAGTGCTGCAAGTCCTCCTTGTGTTTTTGTGTTTTGTAGAGTTGTTCATGTGATTCCTGGTATTCGTTTTTTTCCAATAGAATTTGGTGATCATTGAGTCTGGAGATTTGAACCATCAGAGGGTGGGTTCAACAGGGATCATTATGAAAAGGTATGTTAATCGCTATCCTGCCCATGATGGAGAGTGGAAGGTTCATCCAACAGAGGAGGTCATCAATGATGGTTTTGAGAAATGGGATGGAGGTGAGACTGAACAACTCTGACATCCTTGGGAGATATTAATTCCCAGATATGTGATGTAACTTGTGCATGAAGGGACAGGTGATGTGTGGGCTGCTGTATCCCAGCTGTTACTATGCAGTGGAGGAATAGAGGATTGATGCCAGTTTATGGATGGAGGGATTATAGATGTTGGAGTAAGTTTCAATGAGTTCAGTAGTTTCTTGTAGTGATGAGTGAGGGTTTTAAAGGATATGTCATCTGCATAAAGACTGATTTTATGATGTGTGTTTGGTGTCTGGATTCTTTTGATGTGTTCTGATGAATGTCTGCAGCTACTGGTTGGATGAAATGTTGAAGATGAAGGGAGACCGTGGGCATCATTGCCTCAAAGCAGTGCCACATTGTTGCAGAGTGGATGAGAAATGAGCAGCGTCTTCTGTGGAAGGACGATAATGATGCTGTTTGATGTAGAGATGTAAATTAAAAAGTCTAGTGTTACTGGATGAATGTCTACTTTGGATAAAGCAAGTTTAGATTATAGATGAAATCATCTTTTCTATTCTGTGAGCGAGTGTTTAACTGATGATTTTGATGTCCACACTGATTAGAGAAATCGGGCAGTAGCTCGACGGTTGTGTGGGACCTTTGTTGGGTTTTAGAAGCAGTAAGACCGTGGCTGTGTTCATGTTTGCCGGCTTTCTTGAATTGTGTTTGATTTCAGTTAAAAGTCTTTTGAATGGAACTAAAATCGACCAGAGGTCTTTATAGACCTCAGCAGGGAGCCTTCAGGTCCTGGTGCTCTGTTGTTGAGGACGAGTTTGAGGGCAGAGTAAAGTTCAGTCACTGTTACTGGTGTGTCAGTAAAGACAATTAGCTTTTTACTGAGTTGCGGTAAATGAACGTGTGAATGAACGTTTGGGTGTCTCTGCTGAGGTCGTAAAGAGGGAGATTCTCCTTTTCCTTATTTTGTTTAATTGATTTACAAAGTATTTACCAGATTTGTTATTATGGTGGAATTGTTCTTGTGGAAGCTGCTTTTCCTGCTTCCCATAAAAGAGTTGGTTACAACTGTGGGAATCTTTGTATCTAGAGAGGATACCCACTCCTTTTTAATGAGGCTGTCAACATCTGGATCTTTGTATCGGCTGATTCTAATCCAGCTGAATCTTACAGGACATCCCAGGGATTACAGTGATTATTTGTTTATTTTTTTAAATACTTTTTAATACTTAATTAATTAATACTTCACACACTGACTGTGCAGGTTTATCAGACATTAACATTTAGACTCAAAGTACTAATGACTCGTCGAGGATTACGTCTCCTTGAAACTTTTGAAAATTCATATAAAAAATATAAAAACTCCTTAATCATTTAATATGTTTTTAAAATATATTTTTTTATGCTATTGGCTGAAGTA
This sequence comes from Sparus aurata, assembly GCF_900880675.1. Taxonomy (NCBI): domain Eukaryota; kingdom Metazoa; phylum Chordata; class Actinopteri; order Spariformes; family Sparidae; genus Sparus; species Sparus aurata. Next base: position 30,798,060 of record NC_044208.1, on the reverse strand, counting down.
TCACATTCAGTGGTTTGACTTCATAAGCAGATATTTATACTGTATTGACCTTTTATGACATCTACTGAGTTTTTCATTTGAAAGTTGTGATTGATTAGGTTTGTTACACATCAGAAGATGTCTTCATGTTCTCTCTGTTCCTCAGATCAAAAGTTCTCTATTACTAAATACTGACAATATTTTGTGAGCATTGAAAGACATTTGTGTGAAGTTGTTTATATAAATCACGAAATACATGTGTGAATATTTCTGTGTGCTTTCATTTATGTTGAGACGCTGTGATGTGTTCAAGAACACAAGTATTATAACAGAGAACTGGAATACACAGTTAGGATAAGTATACAGCAGGGTAATGAAGTATACAGCAGGGTAATGAAGTATACAGCAGGGTAATGAAGTATACAGCAGGGTAATGAAGTATACAGCAGGGTAATGAAGTATACAGCAGGGTAATGAAGTATAAAGGAGTATAGTGAAGTATACAGGAGTATAGTGAAGTATACAGGAGTATAGTGAAGTATACAGGAGTATAGTGAAGTATACAGGAGTATACAGGAGTATAGTGAAGTATACAGGAGTATAGTGAAGTATACAGGAGTATAGTGAAGTATACAGGAGTATAGTGAAGTATACAGGAGTATAGTGAAGTATACAGGAGTATACAGGAGTATAGTGAAGTATACAGGAGTATACAGGAGTATAGTGAAGTATACAGGAGTATAGTGAAGTATACAGGAGTAGGAGACACTACTTTGATAAATATTTGATAATTAATCACTGGCAATTAATTAATTATTGGTAATCAACTATGCCTCACACGGGCACCACAAATTTATAGGACATGTAGGTAGGCTATGCGGGCCTCACGTGGACGGCACCATGGATATAAATGTAGGGGACTATCACTGCTTGATAATCAAGGTCATTAATCACTGGTGATTAATTTTACACTCGTAGAAGGGGCACCACCTCCATTGTTTGATTTACTGAAATAGGCTGGAGGGAACTATTCCAAACATCTAACTGTACAAGTTTGACTTGGATGGTTAGAGTATCAATTTCAAATCAATTTATTCAATCTCAATATTCTGAAGCAGTGAATTCTTTGCACGTATCCATCGATTCTCCACATCAAAATTAAGTTCCAGACAAAAACGAATGATTATATATATTTATTGACTAAATAATTTGGGGTAACATAAATGAACGGACAATTTTAGGACGAACAACAGATAACAGAAAAGGTAAAGACTGTAATTAGAAATAAATAAATTACGTGACCGTTGGCAGATGGTAAAGTTAAAGGGTCGGGTTTTTATATATTAAGTTTAACGGGAGTAATCTTTTAATACTAACGAGACCCTAACCTCAACTTTCTTAAGTTTATAAGATAGAAGTCAGAACTTTAGACAGAAGTCAGAACTTTAGACAGAAGTCAGAACTGTAGACAGGAGTCAGAACTTTAGACACCACTCATTCTCACGTGTGTGGATCCAACTGTATGAAGACGTTCAGCCTGTTTGTCTGGGCATCAGGAGGCACTGAAGCTTGGTCTCTTTGAGAGTTCTGGGTTGGACCACGGCACAGCGCGTCGGTCCAGTAGCCAGAGGGAAGGCCGGTACTCTGTTGAGGGACTCTTGGTCCGAAGGCCCAGCGGGTTTCCGCCTTGGGAGCGCTGGGGGCAGAGTTGATCTCGGCTGGGAGCACACAAAGGCTCTATTTACGGAGACTCCTTGCACGGCTTCTGAGGCAGACGATGGACTGCAACGTTCTTCATCAGACGATCACAGTCTTGAAAAAGACTTTTCTTGGATGTTTCAAGGTGGTTCTCAAGTTCTGATCCTTTCACTAATTCAACTTCTTCTGGATTGGGCGGTGATACTTTAAAGTTATATTAAAATCAAATCAAAAATCAAAAAGAAAAGAATTTGTTCTATTAAAGACTTGGATAAAAGTAGAGTACTTAAAGTAGTTCAATTCGCTTTCTTAGAGCTTGTTGCAAAATAAAAGTAAAGATTACTTTAAAAATAAATGAAAAATAAAGAAGTTAAGAGAAGAAGAGAGAGAAGAGAAGAGAAGTCAGGAGGAGAAACAGGGGGGCCAGAGAGCCCGGAGGAGAAGACTCCAAGTCATGACCGAAGTCAGGACCCAAAAGGAGAGAGAGAGTGAGCCAAAGTCCTGACCGAAGTCAGGACCCGAAGGTGAGAGCAAAGCCTCAGCATGAGAGAAGACCAGAGAAGAGTAAGCGAAGTGAAGAGAGAAGAGCATCTTCTCTGTTTTTATGACCTTACAGCAGGCACACCGAGCAGGGGTGGGGCTGGCTGACAATGCTCCTTCTGTGTTGGGAGTTGTGACCCACAACACTTTAATTCAAATAAACTATATTGCCTTAATGTTTCGAAATCGTGTTTTAACTTCCCAAAAACTTCACCATCTTAAAAGTCGAATTTTTGTCTTCGTTAAAAGATGTAACATGAATATGATCCAAGAATGAAAGAATTAAAAACATGATTAAGGCATAAAACAATGGTATACAACATAAACCATGAAGCATACAATACACAGTAGGACCAAGGACTTATACATATTCCTTGTAGTTCTATCTTAAGAAAACATCAGACATTTAACTGGTAAATAACACAAGCATTACACACAAAGAGGATCATGATATGCAAGTCTGTGCCCATCGCAAAGGTGGGGGCTGGTTTCTTTCAAACCCAAAATTCATCAAGTAATAAACTTCATTTGGGCTTGACAATAACATGGAAAATATCTACTGTATGACTTTCGAAATCTGATAAAATTAAGAAGATGAAATTGTAGTTAATAGTTATTCAGAACATATTGAAATGTGGATAAGTATAGGATTGGGATGCAGCAAAGATTGGAATGTCACAGACAGGGTCGTAAAACGCTTTGGCCTGTGAGGAGGGAGGACTGGGTCATCTTTACCCCAACCAACATCAACCCCCACTTCTTGTCATCTGATGTGGAGAGAGAGGACTCTATTGTAGTAAGTCGTTAAAATTGATAAGAAAACGTCTCCAATGATCTGTTTATAGCAAGAGCAACACACCGTCCTAATCTATAGGGAGAAGAGGCCATAGTTTGGCCTGAGGAAGAAGGACTTCATCTTCTTTGTGAGGGGGGAGAAGAGGCAAATATTCAGTCAAACAGATATGCTTTGTTTGTTAAATTAGTCTTGTCTTGTGGTTGAGAGGTGAGAGGTCAGAGGATGGGGAAAGGAAGCAGAGCCTCGTGATGGAGACATAAGGGCTGGTGTTCCTACACAGGAGTATAGTGAAGTATACAGGAGTATAGTGAAGTATACAGGAGTATAGTGACGTATACAGGAGTATAGTGACGTATACAGGAGTATAGTGACGTATACAGGAGTATAGTGAAGTATACAGGAGTATAGTGAAGTATACAGGAGTATAGTGACGTATACAGGAGTATAGTGACGTATACAGGAGTATAGTGACGTATACAGGAGTATAGTGACGTATACAGGAGTATAGTGACGTATACAGGAGTATACAGGAGTATAGTGACGTATACAGGAGTATACAGGAGTATAGTGAAGTATACAGGAGTATACAGGAGTATAGTGACGTATACAGGAGTATACAGGAGTATAGTGACGTATACAGGAGTATACAGGAGTATAGTGAAGTATACAGGAGTATACAGGAGTATAGTGACGTATACAGGAGTATACAGGAGTATAGTGACGTATACAGGAGTATACAGGAGTATAGTGACGTATACAGGAGTATACAGGAGTATAGTGACGTATACAGGAGTATACAGGAGTATAGTGACGTATACAGGAGTATACAGGAGTATAGTGACGTATACAGGAGTATACAGGAGTATAGTGAAGTATACAGGAGTATAGTGAAGTATACAGGAGTATAGTGACGTATACAGGAGTATACAGGAGTATAGTGAAGTATACAGGAGTATAGTGAAGTATACATGAGTATAGTGAAGTATACATGAGTATAGTGAAGTATACAGGAGTATAGTGAAGTATACAGGAGTATAGTGAAGTATACAGGAGTATACATGAGTATAGTGAAGTATACATGAGTATAGTGACGTATACATGAGTATAGTGAAGTATACATGAGTATAGTGAAGTATACATGAGTATAGTGACGTATACATGAGTATAGTGAAGTATACAGGAGTATACATGAGTATACATGAGTATAGTGAAGTATACATGAGTATACAGGAGGGTAATGAAGCGTAATCTTAAGGAGGACTGTCACTTGTCATGTGTCTTGGGTGAGGGGAGGGGGAGGAGATGCTCCCTATAAGGCTGGGGGAGGACCAGGGGTTGTCTGTTGCCACCTCGGTCATGCCAGCAGACATCCAGCAGGGGGTAGACTTTCCCCTGGACCTCCAGTCTGAAGCTGTAGATGAAGCCCAGCTCGTCGGGACTGTCGGTGTTATAGAAGGTCAGATTTCTGCCTTCATAGTCCAGGAAGAGTCCCACCCTGCGGGGAGGACACACCACCGGCAGGACAACCCTGGGTGATGTGAAGGCTTCATAGACTCCGTCCTTCAGGCCGATCAACCACACTCCACTCTCTGGATTCTTCACCAGCTTGGCCTTACGATTGGTCGTTCCTTTGATCAACCCCAGACGCCATTTAGGTTTGTGACCCACCTCCACCTGGACGGTAAACAGCAGAAACACAACAGCTGTAAGTTTAAACACATGATAAAAAAATAGAGTTAACTAATGATAGTTATTAGTAATTATTATGTATATGTAATGGTTCCCTACAGGTGAGCAATGTCTACCTCCCAGTAATGTTTTCCGGAGGAGAACCCACGGTCGGCGAGGATGCAGTAGCTGTAACTGAACCTCTCTGGATTATCAGGAAGCCTCCGCAGCAGAGCCCCGCAGGACACCACCGTGTCCCCACGACGGAGCTCCAACATCGGGTGAGCAGTCTGAGCATCCAGCTTCAATAGCTGTGGAGCTGGAGGAACCAAAGAGACAGACAGGTGGGCAGACAGACGGGTGAACAGACAGACGGGTGAACAGACAGACAGGTGACCGGACAGACAGGTGACCGGACAGACAGGTGAGCAGACAGACAGGTGACCGGACAGACAGGTGAGCAGACAGACAGGTGAGCAGACAGACAGGTGACCGGACAGACAGGTGAGCAGACAGACGGGTGAACAGACAGACAGGTGACCGGACAGACAGGTGACCGGACAGACAGGTGAGCAGACAGACGGGTGAGCAGACAGACGGGTGACCGGACAGAGGGGACCGGACAGACAGGTGAGCGGACAGACGGGTGAGCAGACAGACGGGTGAGCAGACAGACGGGTGACCGGACAGACAGGTGACCGGACAGACAGGTGAGCAGACAGACAGGTGAGCAGACAGACAGGTGAGCGGACAGACAGGTGAGCAGACAGACGGGTGAGCAGACAGACAGGTGACCGGACAGACAGGTGAGCAGACAGACGGGTGAACAGACAGACGGGTGACCGGACAGACAGGTGAGCAGACAGACAGGTGAGCAGACAGACAGGTGACCGGACAGACAGGTGAGCAGACAGACGGGTGAGCAGACAGACAGGTGACCGGACAGACAGGTGAGCAGACAGACAGGTGAGCAGACAGACAGGTGACCGGACAGACAGGTGAGCAGACAGACGGGTGAACAGACAGACAGGTGACCGGACAGACAGGTGAGCAGACAGACGGGTGAGCAGACAGACAGGTGACCGGACAGACAGGTGACCGGACAGACAGGTGAGCAGACAGACGGGTGAGCAGACAGACGGGTGACCGGACAGACAGGTGACCGGACAGACAGGTGAGCAGACAGACGGGTGAGCAGACAGACGGGTGAGCAGACAGACGGGTGAACAGACAGACAGGTGACCGGACAGACAGGTGAGCAGACAGACGGGTGAGCAGACAGACAGGTGAACAGACAGACAGGTGACCGGACAGACAGGTGAGCAGACAGACGGGTGAACAGACAGACAGGTGACTGGACAGACAGGTGAGCAGACAGACAGGTGACCGGACAGACAGGTGACCGGAGAGACAGGTGAGCAGACAGACGGGTGAGCAGACAGACAGGTGACCGGACAGACAGGTGACCGGACAGACAGGTGACCGGACAGACAGGTGAGCAGACAGACAGGTGACCGGACAGACAGGTGAGCAGACAGACAGGTGACCGGACAGACAGGTGACCGGACAGACAGGTGAGCAGACAGACAGGTGACCGGACAGACAGGTGAGCAGACAGACGGGTGAGCAGACAGACAGGTGAACAGACAGACAGGTGACCGGACAGACAGGTGAACAGACAGACGGGTGAACAGACAGACGGGTGAACAGACAGACGGGTGAACAGACAGACAGGTGACCGGACAGACAGGTGACCGGACAGACGGGTGACCGGACAGACGGGTGAACAGACAGACGGGTGACCGGACAGACAGGTGACCGGACAGACAGGTGAGCAGACAGACAGGTGAGCAGACAGACAGGTGACCGGACAGACAGCTACCTGGCAGGACTTTTCTCTGTAACCGTTTCCAGACGGTCAGTTTGATGTTGTTGTGGTTGAAACCTGGTTTAAAGTTCAGTGAGATGAAAGTTCTCTCCTCCTTCTGCTGGAGCTCCTGAACCTCCCTGAACCTGAGGAGGAGGAGGAGAGAGAGAGGGAGGGGGGGGGGGAGGAGGAGGAGAGAGAGAGGGAGAGAGGGGGGGGTGAGGAGAGAGGGGAGGGGGGGGGAGAGAGGGAGAGGGGGGAGAGAGAGAGAGGGGGGGGGAGGAGGAGAGAGAGAGAGGGGGGGGGGGGAGGAGGAGGAAGAGAGAGAGGAGAGAGGGGGGGGGGGGGGAGAGAAGAGAGAGGAGAGAGAGAGAGGAGGGGGGGGGGGGGGAGGAGGAGGGAGAGAGGGAGGGGGGGGGGGGGGGGGAGGAGGGGGAGAGAGGGGGGAGGGGGGGGGGGGAGGGGGGGGGGGGGGGGGGGAGAGGGGGGAGGGAGAGGGAGGAGAGAGAGAGAGAGGAGAACTGGGGTGAAAATATTTCTGTATGTTTAACTATTAATTGACTTAATTGATGACATGTCTGTTACCTTGGAGCAATTGAACCATATTTCTGTAAACAGAAGAGGAAAATTATCAGGGAAATTAATCAGAGCGACACAGTTGATAAGTTCCTATTTGTTTAAAACAATTGTTCGATAATTGATCAACTTTCAGATAAATTATTCTCTCTGTTGATCAATCACAGGAAAAAAGAGTTGATGAAATCCATCAAAGATATTAGATTCAGTCATCTGATTTGTAAAAAATATATAAAAATCAGCCGAGTCTGAAAAACTGAAGCTTTGAAGTAAAACAATGAAAAGAAAACTAAAAGTCATTGTTATTGTTTAACACCTGTGATCAGCCACGGACTGACATGATGAAGACTGACAGTACCATGATGAAGCCAAGGTGTTCCTCATTGCTCAGGTCCTGCAGGGTGTTCTGGGCTTCCTGCAGCTGGTTCAGGTTTTGGTTTAACTGGTCCGTCTGGTTCTGGAGGGATGAGATGAGGATGGCAGCGGACGTCTCCACCTGCTGCATGAAGCCCGCCTCCTCAACCTCCAGGCAGCGCCGTAGCTCACCAAACTCCTTCCTCACCACCCACTTCAGCACGTCAGACTCATTCTGATTGGACAGAGTCACAAGTTCATTTTGAATGCAGGTGTTGAATCTTCTGAGAGTCTCACACAGATCTGCACCTCAGGGTTCACAGAGAGACCGTCACTGATGTCTTTCTGTGGTGTTTCTACATGAAGTATTTAATTTGCCAGCCTTGTGGAGGACGGTGCTGCAACTCAGATGAATGATTAACATGATGATCGTTAATGTTGCTGTGCAGAGAAAGATGATGCTCAAACTGTTTACACTCTCTTTCTGACCCTTTAAACCACAACACCATCTAACAAAACAGAGGTTTGTTTATGGTTCCTCCAGTCGTGACAGAGGAAAAAATTGTTGGAAAAGCAACCCATTTGATTAACCAAAATCTTTTAGATTATACATACATCATACGATTGATTGCGGATGAACTGATCATTGATAAACAAACAGTGAATGTTGACGTCACCCACAGTGATCCTGGATTTGTTGTACGTCATTTTACAGATCTGATCTTCCAGTTTACGTTTCTGATGCTGGAACTCCGTCATCAAACAGGAAATGTCCTCCTGAGAGACACAGACAGGTAAATCAAATAAACCAGTGCTGAAGAATCACATCATTAAAAGCAGAATAATAAATAACAATCAGTACTGTCAAACTTTATTCTTAAATGGTTATTTCATCCTAACATTTCAACATTAAAGAGCAGTGGTATTCCTCTGAGCTCCTCATCCTGGCCTTGATCAAGAGAACCTGACAAAGAGACCAGACCCAGAGACCAGGGCCAAAGCTGAGGCCTGGAACTGAGACCAGAACCATAGCCGAGGACTGGAACAGTGACCGGTACCACAGCCGAGGACTGGAACAGAGACCGGTAACCCCGGCCGAGGACCGGAACAGAGACTAGAACCACAGCTGAGGACCGGAACAGAGACCACAACCACAGCAGAAGGACAACAACCTCAGTTAAGGACTGAAGCAAAGACTAGGACAACAGTTCAGAATCTGAGCAGAGTCCAGGACCATTGCTGGTTCACAACTGAGTCCACATCAGTCCACCTCTTGGATCATCTGACCCTCGTGGCGACCCAGACTCTCAGAGGGTCTGTGTCAGCGACTAAGCCCTACCTGAGGGGAAAGATGCACCAGTTTCCAGTAGAGTACAATGACCTCAAACTTTCAACCTGCAGTAAACTGTCCAAGTGCTCACCAGAGGTCCAGTCTGATGAGACAAGACAACCACCTGAGGTCACCATACCAACTCTCTTCATACCTCGACTTCTGGTCATTAAAACCATACCCTGAGAACAGAGACTCAGCTCTCACTGAAGTTATACAAGGAATGAAGGCCTCATATCAACACTGGTACCTCATACTCCGGATCAACCCCCCACAAAATACCCCGGGGGTCACGGTGATAAAACCTCTTCACAAAACACATGTAGACTGGACAGAAAAACTCTAATAACCCCTCCAAGATCAGCCAGATCACCAGAGGATCATCAATCAGCAGCCTGACAGAAAATGTCCCTGGCTTGAAAGGTCACAGGTTCTGTCCTCGATCTCCATGAGGCCCTGAATGAACCAACACAGTCCAATAATGCTCAGGGCTTTCAGCATCTTAGGGTGGACCTCATACACACCAGGTATCACTGCAGAGTGTTTTAACTAGCTCAGAATCCTCCACTAACAAAGTGGACTCATCTTCTAGTTCTGCCTTCTCCACAGAGGACATGTCAGCCTGGTTCAGGACTTCCTCAAAGTGTTCCCTCTACTGTCCAACATAATCCCCAGTCCTTGTCAGCAGTCCCGCGGCTCTCTCTTGAGTCAGCTGATGGTTTGTCAGAGGTAGAGTGAAAGTCCTTTTCCATGACCTTCCCAGACTAAACGGTACTAGTGTCTTTGCCTGTGACCACAGACACAGCATTTCATCTGAATTCCTAAGCCTGTATGCGGCCCCAGGAGCCCTCTTGGCCAACCAAACCTGTCAGAAATCCCTCCTAAGCATCCGTTGTCACTGATCAATCATCAGTTCCCCATCAAGTTCTTTGGTTACCACCCCAACAGGACCCAATGACCCTCAGACCACAACAGGTCAGGGTTCGGGTGGATGGAGGATGTGAACAGTCCACTCAGATTCAACATTTCTTCAGATGTTGTTAGGCTGCTGCTCTCTCTATCTGTTAGTTCACAACATTCAACAGCAAAGGTGATCCTCGATCTTTGGCCTCAGGTGTTCAGATACCACACACACCTAATGCATCATCGCTTGTTATGGCCAATCAATGACCAGCACAGAAGCCTGATAAAAAAGCACCATTCATGTTCATATGAGGTTCCTCAGGTCCCTCCATCATGAAATGACCTGCACTTATAGTTTTGTTCAACCTTAGTGAATGAAACACTGAACCGACACTCTGGTGGAGCTACTAAGCCGGGTCAGGACCCTGCTGCTGGTGGATCCACAGGTTTTTCGGTTGTGTCTAACTTGATGATCCCACAGCTATAGAGACAACTTTCTTTAGCTGACTGTTTGTAGGTTGGGCCCAAAATGGCACTCAAAGTCGAACAGGAAGAACGCACTATACAGTTTACCAGAGGACAGGTGAATAAAGCAAGGTGTATTGGTTTCAATGGTCTGATCGTTGACACTCACACTGGTCTGCACTTGAGCAAGAAACTGTTTATGACAAAAAAGTGACCTTATTGTGGTTAAACTGCAAACACCAAGGTGATATTTGGTTTGTGTGAAACATTACACTGTTAATCTGTCATTCAGCTGCTTATCTACACACAGTCAACAAAACCAAACTGTTCCAGGTTTAACTTTAACCGTCAGCCAATGAAAAGTCTGTTGTCAGGCCAGAGATCAAAAGTTTACATTCAACACAACAACATCAAATTTGTGATAAATAATCATCAGAATATTGTTTGTACCTAAATGATCATTTCTTATATAAGGCTGTAGACGGAGCTCACGGGTGTGATTTACTACCTTCATGTGGCTGTAGACGGAGCTCACGGGTGAGATTTACTACCTTCATGTGGCTGTAGACGGAGCTCAAAGGTGAGATTTACTACCTTCATGTGGCTGTAGACGAAGCTCACAGGTGAGATTTACTACCTTCATGTGGCTGTAGACGGAGCTCACAGGTGTGATTTACTACCTTCATGTGGCTGTAGACGGAGCTCACAGGTGTGATTTACTACCTTCATGTGGCTGTAGACGGAGCTCACGGGTGTGATTTACTACCTTCATGTGGCTGTAGACGGAGCTCACGGGTGTGATTTACTACCTTCATGTGGCTGTAGACGGAGCTCACGGGTGTGATTTACTACCTTCATGTGGCTGTAGACGAAGCTCACGGGTGTGATTTACTACCTTCATGTGGCTGTAGACGGAGCTCACAGGTGAGATTTACTACCTTCATGTGGCTGTAGACGGAGCTCACAGGTGAGATTTACTACCTTCATGTGGCTGTAGACGGAGCTCACAGGTGTGATTTACTACCTTCATGTGGCTGTAGACGGAGCTCACGGGTGTGATTTACTACCTTCATGTGGCTGTAGACGGAGCTCACGGGTGTGATTTACTACCTTCATGTGGCTGTAGACGAAGCTCACAGGTGTGATTTACTACCTTCATGTGGCTGTAGACGGAGCTCACAGGTGAGATTTACTACCTTCATGTGGCTGTAGACGGAGCTCACAGGTGAGATTTACTACCTTCATGTGGCTGTAGACGGAGCTCACAGGTGTGATTTACTACCTTCATGTGGCTGTAGACGGAGCTCACAGGTGTGATTTTGTGTCCTCTGTGATCACCGATGCTTCCACAGAGGCCACAGATCACCATTCTCTCGTCCTCGCAGTAAAGGCTGAGCGGGTTGTGATGCTGAGGGCACAACTCCGGCTGAGCGCCACCTGAAACACTCACTTCCTGTCAGAATGAAGAAAATGGTGTGATGATAAAATAATGGTAAAGTTGAATGTTTTATTTACATTAGATGAAGTTTTTTTCTTAATTCTTTAGATCTGTATTCACAAGCTGTTTGACAGGTGAACTGATCTCAGCTGTTCTTACCTGCAGAACCTCAATGATTCGAGCCAAACTGACGTTGGGAGGAGGACTGTCTCCATCTACAGAGCAGCGACACACAGGACACTGCAGCTGACCAAGCAGGTCCATCGTCATGGAGCGTACACAACACCTGGACAGGTGAGAGACAGGTGAGGGACAGGTGAGGGACAGGTGAGGGACAGGTGAGAGACAGGTGAGAGACAGGTGAGGACAGGTGAGAGACAGGTGAGGGACAGGTGAGAGACAGGTGAGAGACAGGTGAGAGACAGGTGAGGACAGGTGAGAGACAGGTGAGGGACAGGTGATAGACAGGTGAGGGACAGGTGAGGGACAGGTGAGAGACAGGTGAGGGACAGGTGAGAGACAGGTGAGGGACAGGTGAGGGACAGGTGAGGGACAGGTGAGGACAGGTGAGAGACAGGTGAGGGACAGGTGAGGGACAGGTGAGAGACAGGTGAGGGACAGGTGAGGGACAGGTGAGGGACAGGTGAGAGACAGGTGAGGACAGGTGGGATACTGGCAGGTGAAATCAGGACAGGTGTAGACAAGTGAGGACGAGACACATGAGGAAAGGACAGGTAGGGACAGGAAGGTTGCGTCCTATCCATTTCTCATACTTGCAGTAGGAGTGTCCACACTGTAACATCAGAGGTTCAGTGAAGACATCGAGGCAGACGGGACACCTGAGCTGCTCCTCCAGACTCTGACGACGCTCCATGTCCTGACTGATCCCTGACACTGGGAGCAGGACTGCCCGGACCAGAACCAGCACCACAGGGATCAGTAGAATCCAACAAAACAAATACCCTTCAAAATGTTCAAACAATATAACAACAAAAAATCCCAGAACAAATAAAACAAAAACACAAACTTGGAGATCCGACCAGATCAGCAGCAGAACAAACTTGCCCTGAGTGAAAGTGTCAGAGTTAACGTGAGTCCAGCTGAGTCGACTGATGTTCGCTCGTGTTTCTGACTCTATTTAAAGACCGAGGGTTTGGTTGTTTTGTCTTTGATATGGTTGGATGGACAGACGGACTGGGCGGGTCCAGAAGCTGAAGCGGGGTCGTTTATGTTTCAACATTTTGTGAATTGATCAGAAGAGGCACCAAATTATTTTAAAAGTATTTAGCAGAAAATAAACACTGTCTTAAAAAACTATATATGTAGAGAATCTGTAATAGCAGTGATAGAAGCAGTAGTTGTATTAATATTACCAGTAGTAGTATTAACACATATTAGTAGTAACAGTTTTAGGCTGCCATCTGATCATAAGGAGCAATTTGGGGTTCAGTATCTCACTCAAGCATACTTCAACATGCAACTGGAGGAGCCGGGATTCAAACCAGCTACCTTCTGATTTCTGGACGACTTGCTCTACCTCCTGAGATACAGCCGCCCTGTAAGTATACTTGTTGTTAATATTTTCTAACTGGGTCAGTTTGAACAGCAGTGTTTGTATTCCTGAGAGTTTCTGATAAATGGAAACCTGAATGTCACCTTCCTCCTAGAAACAACACGTCTCCACAGTCACAGAGACGTCACAGGTGCTCTATTAAAACTAAACCCAGGCGTCGGCCCCGCACCAACACATGGCACAAAGTCTTTAAGTAGTTTGGATTCTCACAATAATGTTTTTTAAAAGTTTTATTGGCCAAAATTACAGTATTTCTTTTCATCTTTCCTGTTTCATTGCATGTAGTGCAGAGATCAGGGGTTAATTCATAAAGAACCATCATAACCAAAATCATGTAAAAGAAGTCTATGCATCGTTTGTTTGCATTGAAATGTTATTATTGGTCTGGTCTGACTGTTTAGCCCTCTGCTAACTTGAATGACGACAACATTATTTAAGTGTGCAGCTCTTCTAGACTTATCAGACTGAATGGATCCAATCCAAAATATTAATTCACAGTTTTACAGTCGCTTATGTCAGCTTAATGTAAAGTTAATGTAAAGTTATGTCACTCTGACAGCAGACTGTTCTCTATTATAGAGTTAGTGCAACACATTCATAGTATTTTAACAGGCTGCAGGTGACTAAGTTGTTTGTTTCTTGATGAAATGGTCAAATAAATAAAGGTCCTGCTTTACTTTCTCTGTGTCAGATGTGGATCCTCAGAGATCATCAGCTGCAGCCAGCAGCGGACCTGCTGCTCTCTGTGGACGCAGTGATGCTGTTTGAAAACCAGATGGCGCTGGAGAGTTGGGCCTATGCATGACGTCATCCATGGGTGTCAGGTGACAAAACAGGAACAGAAAGACTTCCCGGACCTCCCGGGACCACAGCGGCTTCAAAACGAGTCGACAGCAGAATTTTAATTTGAAAGAATCAGCGCGAAGGAAGGTAAGAGCAGTTTTACACAACAAAACACGACTGAACCAGCTAACAGAGAGCTAACTGACAGCTAACAGAGAGCTAACAGAGAGCTAACTGAGTGCTAACAGAGAGCTAACAGAGAGCTAACTGAGTGATAACTGAGTAACGTTACTAACAGAGAGCTAACTGAGTACTAACAGAGAGCTAACTGACTGCTAACTGACTGCTAGCTGATTACTAACAGAGAGCTAACTGACTGCTAGCTGATTACTAACAGCGAGCTAACTGACTGCTAACTGAGTGCTAACTGACTGCGAACAGAGAGCTAATAGACTGCTAACAGAGAGCTAACTGACTGCTAACAGACTGCTAACGTGTCTGTGTTGAAATAAACAGAGAGCAAGATGGAGGCAGGAAACATCCCGTGTCCGACATTCATTTGATTCAGAATTAAACTGGGCGAAAAATGAATGAAACCTGGCAGAGAGTCTCCAGAACCCCGTGGCTCTGCACTGACACAGAGTCAGATTTAAAATGGGAGACTTAGAAAACAACAGATTAAAACTGGCAAAAAGGTCAGATTTAATATCGTTGTCCTACATATGAATAAGATTATCAACAGAGGTTATAACACACACAGTCATGTTTATGTTGTAACACACCTTCATGTTGTAACACACCGTCATGTTGTAACACACCGTCATGTTTATGTTGTAACACACCTTCATGTTGTAACACACCGTCATGTTTATGTTGTAACACACCTTCATGTTGTAACACACCGTCATGTTTTTGATAATATCCTCACTGTTGTTTTGACGATGTGCACATTTCCATTATCGAGTATTTAAATTACTTAGCCAAAAATATTGAAACGCACATCCACTTCGGGGCGTCCACATGGAAACGCTCTTTTGTGTAAACGCACGTTTTGCATTGTTTCATCGTTCACACGGATCCTAAAAACGCACTTTTTTGAAACCGGGTCTCAGGCTGGAAAAATCTGAAAAAGCAGCCCTTGCGTTCTTGTGTGGACACCGAATCCGCATTCGTTGCGTATCGATGACGCCATCGCCCCACCCCTCGGGCTTCGGCCTTTGAACCCCGCGACGTCTCATAAAAACAACAACAATGGCGGACTACATGCTTGTGTTCGTGCTGCAGAAGATTTACTCTCCTTGTAGTCGAGTGTGAGTCGCAGCAGCAGTTCGACGTCATTATCGGTCCACACTAACGATTCTGGTTTCCTTGCACTCGCCATTTTTGTCTTCTTCATGTTGTGTTCGGTTTCTCCGTCTACTGTCTGTTTACAGCGCGCAAGCTTTATGCATAAGCTCCGTCTCTTCTTCTCCGTTTGTGGTGAATTTCAAGCGCCAACTATAGGCTGGAATATGAACTACAGCGTGTTGAATTGTTTTTGTACAATATTTGAGAAAACCCTCAGTGAACCTTTTTAGCAAATGTCTTTTTTTTTTTTGTTGTTGTTGTTGTACAATCTTGGACGGAACTTTAAGTTAGTCATTTGTTTAATAAGGCCATAAGATAGACTTGATGATGATGCACAATAGTTCTCAACATTTGCATGGAGCACTTTGTTACAAATGCTACTGTTTTTATTTTATTATATGCTCTTTTTTGTCTGCACTACAGCACAATTTACCTGACAGCAGAGCATCTGAACGTTACAGAATTCAGTATTCCTACAGTGTAGTTCAATTATTGAGTTCAGAAGTTCAAAAATGGAGAGTCTTTGTTTTATTTGTACTTTAATTCTAAAGTTTAAAGAAAATACATAAGTGTTTTCCTTAAACATTGTGCCCATTATTGTAATCTTTAAGTAGGTATAAGGGTCTGTGTCCACCAAACACGTTTTTAGTGCTAGCAGCGCCTGTTTTGAATATAAATCCTATGAGCTTCAGCGTTCAGAGCGCTGAGCGCCTTCGGAGTTAAAAACGTGTTTGCTGGACACATTCAATCACATTTAAAGGATATCGACTGATTATCATTATCGCCAAAATCCCCCAAGATATCGAGATATTATTATTTGCCCATATGGCCCACCCCTCGCTGTAACACAGTCATGTCACAGACAGACAGATGGAAGATGTATTGATCTATTGTTGTTTGTTTTCAGTATTGATAGATTTAGCATATATTATGTTTTCCATCACTGTATTGATTAGTGATCATACATGATGGCTGTATTTTCCTCAGAGTATAGATGTATTGATCACACGGGATGATGAACTTCCATCAGTGGATTGGATGACAAATTGATCATTGTTCACTGATTGATTATTCATTGTTTTTTCCCTGCAGTATGGAGGATGATGAACATCACGTCATCACAGTAAATGGGATGTTGTATTGATGATTAACTGATTTCTTGCAGTGTTGATGATTATAGATTGATTATTGATTGAGTATTGATTGTTTTCCCTGCAGTATGGAGGATGATGAACTTCCGTCAGCGGATGGGATGGGTGGGTGTGGCTCTCTACCTGCTGCTCAGCATCGTGGCGGTGTATTATGTCTTTGAAGTTCACAGCTTCAGTTTGGAGCACGTGCAGAGAGGTGGGACCAGCCCCTCGGCTCCGCCCCTCCCCAACAGCTGGTCTCAGAGCATCAGCTCTCGCCTGCCACCACTTCCTGTCTGGATGTGGGCGTCGGTCTTCCTGCTGCCATACCTGCAACTCTTCCTTTTCCTGTTCTCCTGCACGAGAGCCGACCCTCGAGCCGTCGGCTACTGCGTGCTTCCTGTCTGCCTCGCCCTGCTGTGCAGCCGGCGTCACGCTGCCCGCAAAACGGCCAATCTGAGAGGCTCGCCGCTCATCGACACATAGAGAAGTGGACCAATCAGTGACAGAGGGACGGGGCCATGGGGGAGGTTGAGGCCATAAAACAAACTGAACTGTTTGTGCTGATGTTTGTGATGTCACTTCCTGTGTGCCTTTTTATGGTGTAACAAACACTCCTGTTGGATTTAAACCCTCCGCCCCGTCTGTCAGGACTAGAGTCAAACTGCCCTGAGCGTGACTGTCAGGATCTGGTCAGTTATTTATTACTGTTAGGACACACATAATCCTACACTCTGATTGGTTGTCTGTGGCCAGTTTAGCCTGTTAGCATCAGTACTGTTGCTATGGTTACCCGCAGTTGAAAGTTCAACTGCAGCATGTTCAATCTTAAATCAGCGTCCAGGTTGAATGGCACACTGTGTGTAAGAGGTGTTCACCAATCAGCAGTCACTCAATGGAAGACATCAGCCAATCAGCAGCGACGTGTCTGAACCTGCGGTGTGTGTGTGTGTGTGTGTGTGTGCAGCGTGTTGAACGCACCTCTTTTTGTTTAAATGAATGTTTTGATACATACTGTTGGGGCTGAACGGAACTGACAGCTGTGAGCCAAGCAGCCAATCAAATGACTGGTGTTTAATGAGTCACGTGACACATGCTGGTTACCATGACAACATCAATAAAAATGACAGCAAAAGAAGTGAAGTTAAAATGTGTATTTTATTTTGAAAACTTAAAATTCAGAAATAAACTGAGGAGATGAGTGCAGTAATACTGCAATAACACTGCAATATTATTGCAGTAATATACAGTAATACTGCAATAATACTGTCTCACTGCAGTATCACAGTATCACTGCAGTAATACTGTGATACTGCAGGATCTTCCTGGTTTCTGGACTCGTGTCACTGTCACACACACTAAAATCTTCATGAAGTCAACAACATGTGATTTCGTTTGTTTAAATAAAGATGAATTATTTTTCTTTTAATTATTTCTATTTGATGTCTCGATAAATATTTCTGATAACATCTGGACTCCGAGTGAACTCACCTGTCGTCAGCGGTGACTGATGAGTGATCAGCTGATGGAGAAGAAGACACACACTGCTCACCACATTTTGAAAAAGTGTTTGTTTATTTTTGGTCTTTATCCGAGTGTAAACAGTGAGTCAGACACACTTGAACCTGCTTCACCTGGTCATGTGACTGATCACCTGACATCAATTACAGTCCAAACAGGTATGACAGTGACGTCATCCCGTCTCACGCAGTCCGCAGGTGTTTCAGGTTTTGGATCTTTTAGCTGGAGGCTGAACTTCAGAGTTTTCAGGATGCTCCGGCTCTGATTCATCACTGTCGTCCTCCTCTTCCTCATCTGCAGCAGGTCAAACAGGTGAATCAGAAGAACGACAGCGGACATTTTGAAAAGCACAGGTGTGATAACCAACACTACTGATGGCCGCGTTCATCCCGGTGCGTCAGCACTCAGGTGGAGTGTGTACGGACAGGAGTCAGTAGGTCAACATGTGTCCCACAGCTCACAGGTACACTGGCCGCTAACATCCGGGTTCTGAACAGCCTAATAATAACAAATAATGACTAAATGTACTCTGTACTCTCTGGGCTGCAGAGACTGTTGTTACCGCTGCTGTGGCTGTCTGGACATCAGTACACAGAGATACATGCTGCGTTCAGGGTTACTCGTAAATGTATGGTTGTTGCTTCCAGCGAAAAGTAGAGTGAAGATTAAATATGCACACGAAACATGTATTAACGTTTCTGCCAACAGTAGTTGTGTGCTCTCCCTTTGTATTGAATAGCATACTCCCCAACGCATTTCCTATCAGTGTTTGTTATGTGGCTGCGTCCGAAATCCCACACTAACATGCTACTGAGTATGCTAAAACAGCATGTGAGATGTTTTAGTATAGCATGAACATGTCATGTGTTCTGCTGTCATGTTAGCAGTTAGCATCAGTTAGCTCACCGTCTGCGCAGTCTCCGCGGGCTTTCTCTCGCTCCACCAGCTCGCTGAGCAGTCGTGATACGTTCGGGTTCAGTTCTTGAATTCCGTTGATCAGAGAACTCAGATTATTTTCTACATTAACGCTGATCTTCTCTTTCAATCCATCTCTGAACTTCAGCTCCGCATACACAGCCATAGCCGCCATCTTTGCTACAACGTAGTGCTGTCGTCATCACGTACAGTCTGCCGCCTTCACAACCCTCGAAAACTGTAGTTTCATAGCCTTTGAAACTCCATTTTCTTCTTGAGTTTTATTGTTATTGGCTGTATTCAAGGAAGCTTCCAACTTTTATTCAGATGTTGAAATGTTGTGTCTGCAGGAACACAGGATGTTTTTATTTGACGAACATAAATTTAGACAAGACTAATCTGTTACGCTGATCTTTAATTACTCTTTCCGTGATTTCTGGTTGTCACGTGAATGCACCACAGTACAACATTATAGTTTATTTACGTCGTAACGTCACTACAGTTAATTTCCCGTCACATTTAATCAGTTGTGTTTCTCCGCTCGACTGTTTTTGTTCGTGTAATTTGTTTTGTTAGAAACGTCGCTGACCTCTGACCCCATAGTGCCGCCAAATACGATCTGCGGAAATAAACCGGAAGTTGTCATTGGGCTAACAGCAGCTAGCGGGTTGATAACAAAGATCCATCAGCTGATCAGGCGCAGCGGATTATTGATTGTTATTGATCGGGTTATTGACTGGTTTACAGTCGGATCAGACGGTGCAGACTATCTGTCTTACGTTCCGGTTCGGTTCCGTTTCAGCTCGGTAAGTTTGTGTTTTTAATCACGTAATAGTGTTAGTTAGCATTAGCAGGTAGCGGATTCACATGCATCACTGCTGCTCAAACTAAGAGATGCTAACTGACGCTAACTGAAGACGGACCTCAAACCGTTTCCCGATCATTCAGCTGATCAAACCGACCTGACTGCATCCGACAGGTGCACACAGAGCTCAGGTAGAGGCTGACGGTGGCGCTGTTTGCGACGTCATCATGTACTTAAGAAGTCAAGTAATCCACAAGAGATGAAAACGCAAACACAGACTCAGTAGAGACAGAACCAGTAGAGACAGACTGAGTAGAGACAGAGTCAGACTGAGTAGAGACAGAGTGAGTAGAGACAGAGACAGAGTGAGTAGAGACAGAGTGAGTAGAGACAGAGTGAGTAGAGACAGAGACAGAGTGAGTAGAGATAGAGACAGAGTGAGTAGAGACAGAGTGAGTAGAGACAGAGACAGAGTGAGTAGAGATAGAGACAGAGTGAGTAGAGACAGAGTGAGTAGAGACAGAGTGAGTAGAGACAGAGACAGAGTGAGTAGAGATAGAGACAGAGTGAGTAGAGACAGAGTGAGTAGAGTCAGAGAGTAGAGACAGAGTGAGTAGAGACAGAGACAGAGTGAGTAGAGACAGAGTGAGTAGAGACAGAGACAGAGTGAGTAGAGACAGGGTGAGTAGAGACAGAGTGAGTAGAGACAGAGTGAGTAGAGACAGGGTGAGTAGAGACAGAGAGTAGAGACAGAGTGAGTAGAGACAGAGACAGGGTGAGTAGAGACAGAGTGAGTAGAGACAGAGAGTAGAGACAGAGTGAGTAGAGACAGAGACAGAGTGAGTAGAGACAGAGACAGAGTGAGTAGAAGTGACAGTCACAGACTGTGTGGTGTTGCAGCTGCAGGCTCTGAACATGTCGGAGGAGCAGACGGTGTCTCTGGTTGATGTTCTGGAGGAAGATGAAGAGTTGGAGGAAGAAGCGTCAGCTGTCCTGGCAGGAAGTGACTCTGATCACTGCTCATATCCTCAGGTGAGTGCACCTGTGTGTAATGTTTACCATCACTGAGTGGCTCCATCAGATCTGAAATATGTGAAGTGAATTGTAAACAAGAGAAAGAAGCATTGAACAGATGTGCAGCTGAGAATCATTCAGCCAGATGTTGAACAGATGTGTGTCTGCTGTAGCTTCACTGAGCAGCGTGTGGGAATAACACTGACTGTTCACATCTGTACAGTCAGGCGCTCTGATGTTTTCACACCCAATAATCAACATTCAATAAACAATACAGTCAAATTCGGCATCGGATGTTGGTTTCTTTCTTTTTCAGAGATCCTTTATTGATTTGTTTGTGACGATGGTTCACTTCGGACAGACTTCTGAAACTGCAGCTGGTGTTTTGTTTATCTTTGCTGAATATTATTTGAACTTATTAAAAAGCGGTCAGGATAAAGACATAACAATGATCAGCTGATCTTTACGGATCCACTCGTGATGGTTCAGTCACAGCAGTGCTGTTGCTGAGGTCACAGTTGGTGTTTTAATGGAACGATTGATGTCTGCAGGGTTCAGTTTTATAATATTCTTCAGGGTGAACAGAACAATAGAACACCTCTCAGGATGATGTAGTCCGGTTCCCCTCAGGTAGAAATATGTCGTTCTAGTAACAGCTGAGTGGAGTTTGAAGCTGATTGATCACATGACATGGCTCAGGGGCAGGTTTATCAAAAATCTTTATTGATACAGTACATTATAACTCCTCCTCCTTCATGCGACATTTATGTGTGTATTTATGTTGTGTATCTGTGTGTATTTATGTGTGTATTTATGTTGTGTATTTATGTTGTGTATCTGTGTGTATTTATGTTGTGTATCTGTGTGTATTTATGTGCGTGTCTGTGTATTTATGTGTGTGTCTGTGTGTATTTATGTGTGTGTCTGTGTGTATTTATGTGTGTGTCTGTGTGTATTTATGTGCGTGTCTGTGTATTTATGTGTGTGTCTGTGTGTATTTATGTGCGTGTCTGTGTGTATTTATGTGTGTATCTGTGTGTGTTTCAGGGCTACGTGAAGCGTCAGGCTCTGTATGCCTGTAACACGTGCACACCTAAAGGCGGAGAGGCAGCAGGCGTGTGTTTGGCGTGTTCATACAAATGTCATGAAGGACACGACCTCTTCGAACTTTACACCAAGAGGTCAAAGTCAAATATCCTCTCTATGTATCACTGATTCTAATAAGCTGATGATTGAATTAGACTGAATGTGTGAAAACATAGTTTACTGTCACATTGATCAATCAATCAAATGTAAAACTTGTTGACTGTAGAAACAAATGTTCAGGTTATAAAGGAAAAATCTGATTATGAATACATGTATAAAACTTATAACCATAACAAACGTGATGATGTCACTGACTCACTCTTTTTCTGTGGTTGCATTAGGAACTTCCGCTGTGACTGTGGAAACAGGAAGTTCACAGAGCTGCAGTGTAAACTGTTCGCCGTGAGTTCACACGTGGTCATACAAACATTATTCACATACATACAACAGGAGCAGAGTTCAGTTCTGAGGATTCACTGAGAGCAAAGACACACAAAGGCCTCGGTGTAAACTCTCCACGTGTTCTGTTTCCACTGGATGGAAGTGATGAGTGCAGGTTTAATACCAGCACCATCCAGCCCGTTAGGAGCCCATCTGTACCGCCCAGCCCATAATCACATGTTAACAACCTGCACCAAGTCCCACCCACCAAACAACTTTCATATTATATTATATTATATTATATTATAGACACTATATTAGCCCAGATGTTTGGAGTGAAGAGGAAAAAGTGCTGTATGCAATAGGATAAATAAATTATAAGTGTGTGTTTGTTTCAGGAGAAGGAGGAGGTCAACACTCTAAACAAATACAGTCATAACTTCTTTGGGGTTTACTGCACCTGCAGCCGACCTTACCCTGACCCAGACGACCAGGTGAGATACACACCTGTTGTAACCACATTGGCTAGGCTCATTTCACTTAGTTCCATAAAGCAAAGCCACACAGTCCATTCTGTTACTATGGCAACTGAAACTTGGAAACTAACCTGGTCAGAGATAGGTTAGCTGTCAGGTGTGTATTATATTATATTATATTATATTATATTATATTATTATTATTATTATTATTATTATTATTATTATTATTATTATTATGATTGTGGTTGTTGTGAGGAAAACAGAGATAGTGCAACATGTTTAAATGTTTTGGTTTATATCTTTTAAATGTTTAAAAATGAAACTGTGAAATGTAAGTTTAATTTGTTTTTAATAAATTAAAAGTAAATAACTGCACACGTTATTTTTAACAGTTGAACCTGTTGAGTTAGTCTTGATGGAGCCGTTTAACCCTCGACTGGATCGTTCGCTTCATTCAGGTCAGGAGTTGAATCCTCACAGGTGTGTGATTCTGTCTGTGGTTGTGTCCAGGTGGAGGATGAGATGATTCAGTGTGTGGTGTGTGAGGACTGGCTGCACGGTAGGGTGAGTCCAACACAGGTAGCAGCAGCACACCTGACACAGGTAGCAGCAGCACACCTGACACAGGTAGCAGCAGCACATCTGACACAGGTAGCAGCAGCACACCTGACACAGGTAACAGCAGCACATCTGACACAGGTAGCAGCAGCACACCTGACACGGGTAACAGCAGCACACCTGACACAGGTAGCAGCAGCACATCTGACACGGGTAGCAGCAGCACACCTGACACAGGTAGCAGCAGCACACCTGACACGGGTAGCAGCAGCACATCTGACACAGGTAGCAGCAGCACACCTGACACAGGTAGCAGCAGCACACCTGACACAGGTAACAGCAGCACACCTGACACAGGTAGCAGCAGCACACCTGACACAGGTAGCAGCAGCACACCTGACACGGGTAACAGCAGCACACCTGACACAGGTAACAGCAGCACACCTGACACAGGTAGCAGCAGCACACCTGACACGGGTAGCAGCAGCACACCTGACACGGGTAACAGCAGCACACCTGACACAGGTAACAGCAGCACACCTGACACAGGTAGCAGCAGCACATCTGACACAGGTAGCAGCAGCACATCTGACACAGGTAGCAGCAGCACATCTGACACAGGTAGCAGCAGCACACCTGACACAGGTAACAGCAGCACACCTGACACAGGTAACAGCAGCACACCTGACACAGGTAGCAGCAGCACACCTGACACAGGTAGCAGCAGCACACCTGACACAGGTAGCAGCAGCACACCTGACACAGGTAACAGCAGCACACCTGACACAGGTAGCAGCAGCACACCTGACACAGGTAACAGCAGCACACCTGACACAGGTAACAGCAGCACACCTGACACGGGTAGCAGCAGCACACCTGACACAGACTACTGTGGCGCCCTCTGCTGGCTGATGTGACTGACCCACCTGTCTGTATTTTCAGCACCTGGGCTGTGTGGTTCCGGACTGTGTGGAGCTTCAGGAGATGATCTGTGAATCCTGTATGAACAGAAACCCTTTCCTCTGGACCTACGCTGCTCACCTGGCAGGTAAAGACTCCTGTTCATCTGTCATGTTTTCATGCTCATGTGTTCACACACAGCTTGTGTGTCTCCTGCTGTGTGATCTCAGAGTTTAAAGGAAGAAGAAGAATGATGGATGGATAGAAAGATAACTTTATACCTCCCCCAGGGGACATTAGGTCGTCATAGCAGCAGGTACATCCAAGTACAAATACAATCAAAATACAAAGGCAAATATAGAAACAATAAAGTACTATAAACAGTAAAATGCTTAAGAAGGTATGAAATAAAGTAAAATGCTGAGGTATCGTGGAGTACTGGTAAGTGGAACATAAGCTGCAGTTTTCTTTACATTCATAATCCTTTGTTGTTTAAAGTGTTGTAAAGTCTGATGGCAGCAGGCAGGAATGATTCCCTGCATCCTTCACTTTAATGCCCCACACTCCAGAACACCACAGTGGAGAAGCTCCCAACAGCAGACTGATAAAACATCTGGAGCCTCCTCAGGAAGTGAATCAGCTCAGGCCCTTCTTGTAGACTGCCTGCCTCCATGTTTGTAGTCCACTCCAGAATTTTGTCCAGCACCACACCCAGATATTTAAAAGATTCCACAATGTCAACGTCAGACATTCTTAATCTCCTGCCAGGCTGAACAGAGGCTCCCTTGTTCTTATACTTCAGCTTGGCATGTTTGTTGGCACACTTTACCTCTTTGTTTACCTCCTTTATTCAGATTTGGTGCCAGTGAAGAATATTATTTTCTTTTTGTTGAGAATTTCTTGTTTATTATTTGGAGAGATTGTTACTTTATTGTTGGGAGTCATGTTTTCCACACAAAAGGAGATATGAAGAAGCCGTGTCTACTCACTCACTGATGTAGCTGGAGGGGGGAAGAAGGTCATCCCAGTCTGTAGATACAAAGCATCCCTGCAGAGTTGCAGTGTTGACATTGGTCCATTGCTTGATGTGTTTGGTCACCTTCTCTGTCCTCCTAATGATTCAGATGTAGGCTGGTGCCAGCAGGATGATGTTTTGGTCAGCAAGGCCAAGAGAGGGAGAAGCAACAGATCTTTATACATCTGGAACAGATCCATAGCATTTATCCAGACTCTTCCCCAGGCAGGCGGTGCAGGTGGCATTTATTAATGAAATCCTTTCAGTGACTTATCAGCTGAGCAGTGGTTGAAGTTTCCCCGGATGAATTTGGGAGAGTCCGCGGATATCAGTTCCAGCTTGTTTAGTTGTCTTTATGTGGTCTATGGTGGTGGAAGCGTTTGCTCTGGGGTCAATGTAAACCAGGATTGAAACGAGCTGTGGGAACTCTGTGGGAAGGTAGAAAGGGCAGAGGGAGACGACGATGTTTCCTGTTTGTCAGTCATGTTTACAGCTTGTTAGCTTAGCATGTCCGTCTGGTGATCAATTAGAACCTCTAATGTGTTCAAAGTCCCTCTGAAAGCACAGATAATCACAGGACTGAAGGTTGTTACTGTTCAAATGTTTCACTGTTTATAAAGAAAAACTGGTCTACAAACATCTGTCCATGTGTGCATCTGACACGTCCTGTCTCTGTGATGAACTTCCTGTTCAGTTCCAGGTGCAGATGTACAGGTGACGGTGGTGAAGGAGGTGACTGAGGTGACTGAGGTGAGGGTGACGGAGGTGAAGGAGGTGACGGAGGTGACTGAGGTGACGGAGGTGAAGGAGGTGAAGGAGGTGAAGGAGGAAACGGGAGCAGACGAGTCAAACACAAACCTTCCTAACAAAGAAGAGAAGGTGAGAGGGCAACACTGATCTGAATCTTAATGTGCACAGTTGAGTCTTTAAAAGGAGATTACAAGGCGTTGATGACATCACGTGTCGTTGATGACATCACGTGTCTTAATTAAGACATCACATTTCAGTTCTAAAAACATCATCAAATTCGTGCAAAGGTTTCCAGACTGTATTTCTCCGAGGCAAGTAACAGAAATACAAACTGATTGATCGTTCCGGAACAAAGTAATTATTAATGTCATCAGCTGAAGTCGTTCAATCATCTGATACGCTGAGAGTTCAAACTGATTATTGAACATTCTGTTTTTATTAATCAGTCACGATTTAGTCTGTTTCCATCTGTGGGATGAAATTGATTCACACTGATCAGTGCGATTGATTAATGGTCCTTAACCTTTCAGGGTGATGATGTCATCCAGCCCAGCTGTAAACGGAGTCATGAGGAGTCGGAGCCAAGTTGTAGACTGGCGGAGCTGCTTACGATTGGTCAGAGAAGAGTCCAATCAGGAGCGGTCTTCTGGCCATCAGGCTGGCGCTCCAAACTCTGCTCCTGCACGGCCTGCCAGGTAGCGTCACCTGTCTGAGTTTCTATTGGCTGAAGCCCTAATTATGCAACTATGAGGTTATCCGATATTTTAATGTGTACTTATGTTGATGTGATGATTTTGTCATCAGGAGCGTGTGTCTGCTGCCAGTCTGTCTTTCCTGTTGGACGAATCAGACACCGTCCTCGCCTACGAGAACAAAGGGAAGAACAGCGAACAGACGCAGCCGGGTCACGACCCGCTGATGTCAGCGCTCGACAACCTGAACCGGGTGCAGCAGCTGGAGATCATCCACGGTACACGGAAAACTACATGTGTACACAGTACTACACATGCACACAGGTCTGTCACTGAGTTCTTTGTGTTTGTTGGTTTCAGGGTACAACGACATGAAGAGTGAACTGAAGGACTTCCTGCAGAGATTCGCTGCAGAAGGAAAAGTGAGTTTGAGACTGAAGACTGATGATGTCATGTGACTGTCTCTGCTCTGATAGGTTGAGTGATGATGTCATGTGACTTCTCTGATAGGTTGTGACTCCTGATGACATCCGTCAGTTCTTCGAGCAGCAGCAGAGTCGTAAGAGGCGGCGAGTTGATGCCGGACGTTTCTACAGCCCCTGACGACCTTTGACCTCCAGCTGTCCCTCTAAAGACCTTTGACCTTTTGTGATCTCCTGACTGGGAATGTCGTCCATCTGTTATCTTCTTCCCATGTCTTGTTTCCAGGCGATGTTGTGGATTTTCTGAATAAAGTTTTTACCTTCATTTTATTTTGAAACTGTCAGACTTCCTGTTTCTAATGTGTGTTTTACCAACATGTATGAGTCTGTTTCCTTTTTACTGAAAACTAATTAAACTGAATCCTTTGAACCAACAACATGGAGTCCTGTCATATTTCAGGATGAATTAATAGAACTGATTGATTATTGATGATGTCACAGTGGAAGCGTTCTCTGCATATTTTTCCTTTCCCTAGCCCTAACGCTGCTGTAACGCTGCTGTAATGCCATCCTAATGCTGCCCTAACCCTGCTGTAACGTTGCTGTAACGCTGCTGTAACACTGCTGTAACGCTGCTGTAATGCTATCCTAATGCTACCCTAACGCTGCTGTAACGCTGCTGTAACTCTGCTGTAACGCTGCTGTAACGCTGCTGTAACGCTACCCTAACGCTGCTGTAACGCTGCTGTAACGCTGCTGTAACGCTGCTGTAACTCTGCTGTAACGCTGCTGTAACGCTACCCTAACGCTGCTGTAACGTTGCTGTAACGCTGCTGTAACACTGCTGTAACGCTGCTGTAATGCTATCCTAATGCTACCCTAACGCTGCTGTAACGCTGCTGTAACTCTGCTGTAACGCTGCTGTAACGCTGCTGTAACGCTACCCTAACGCTGCTGTAACGCTACCCTAACGCTGCTGTAACGCTGCTGTAACTCTGCTGTAACACTGCTGTAATGCCATCCTAATGCTACCCTAACGCTGCTGTAACACTGCTGTAACGCTGCTGTAATGCCATCCTAATGCTGCCCTAACCCTGCTGTAACGTTGCTGTAACACTGCTGTAACGCTGCTGTAATGCTATCCTAATGCTACCCTAACGCTGCTGTAACACTGCTGTAACGCTGCTGTAATGCTATCCTAATGCTACCCTAACGCTGCTGTAACGCTGCTGTAACGCTGCTGTAACACTGCTGTAACTCTGCTGTAACGCTGCTGTGACGCTGCTGTAACACTGCTGTAACGCTGCTGTAACGCTGCTGTAACACTGCTGTAACGCTGCTGTAACGCTGCTGTAACGCTACCCTAACGCTGCTGTAATGCTATCCTAATGCTACCCTAACGCTGCTGTAACGCTGCTGTAACACTGCTGTAACGCTGCTGTAATGCTATCCTAATGCTACCCTAACGCTGCTGTAACGCTGCTGTAACACTGCTGTAACGCTGCTGTAACGCTATCCTAATGCTACCCTAACGCTGCTGTAACCCTGCTGTAACGTTGCTGTAACACTGCTGTAACGCTGCTGTAATGCTATCCTAATGCTGCTGTAACGCTGCTGTAACGCTGCTGTAACGCTACCCTAACGCTGCTGTAACGCTGCTGTAATGCTGCTGTAACGCTGCTGTAACGCTACCCTAACGCTACCCTAACACTGCTGTAACGCTGCTGTAACGCTGCTGTAATGCTATCCTAATGCTGCCCTAACGCTGCTGTAACGCTAACCTAACGCTAACCTAACGCTGCTGTAACGCCACCCTAATGCTGCCCTAACGCTACTGTAACGCTGCTAACGTTACTCTAACGGCAACCTAACGCTGCTGTAACGCTAACCTAACGCTGCTGTAACACTATCCTGACGCTACCCTAATGCTGCCCTAACGCTACTGTAACGCTACCCTAACGCTGCTAACGTTACCCTAACGCTATCTTAACGCTGCTGTAACACTATCCTGACGCTACCCTAATGCTGCCCTAACGCTACTGTAACGCTACCCTAACGCTGCTAACGTTACCCTAACGCTATCTTAACGCTGCTGTAACGCTATCCTAACGTTACCCTAACGCTATCTTAACGCTGCTGTAACGCTATCCTAACGTTACCCTAACGCTGCCCTAACCACTAACCAAACCGTTGCTCAGACTGCCTGGTGTTCATTCTTCTGTACCTTGAGAGAAACATGTTCACTGTCTAATAAACGGTGATGTGACCGCAGCTCCGTGTTAACATCACAAACTGTCTCCTCTAATATCTCTGATGGTGAACAGATTTCATTCAGTGAGTCTGTTTCTGCACATCAAACACCTCCCAATCCTTCATCCTCCTCCTCCTCACCCTCCATCACATTAACCCTTCATCCTTCATCAGTCCTTTTCTTTTCCTCTGTCAGCTGTTGGTTCTGCAGAGGAAATGTAATCAGCTCAATTGTTCAGCTGCTCTGACTGTTTGGAGCCTGTTTGGAGCCTGTTTGGAGCCTGTTTGCAGACTGTTTGCAGCCTGTTTGCAGGCTGTTTTCTCACTAATTTTTCTGTCACATGAACATTTGATCACATTGATATGTTTTTTTTTTGCTGCACTTCAGCTGTGACCTGAGATCAGTTCATCCTGCAGAACATAAAACTTATAACTTTGAGAAAAACGTCGCTACTGATCAAAGATATGAATCATCCAGTCAGCTGCCTGTCCGTCCAATCAGCAGGCTGCTGGGACCTCCTCTCCCTCTCCCTCCCGCCCGCCTCCTTTGCCCTCTCCTGGTCCTTCAGAGTCAGTCTGACTGAGCAGCTCAAAGTGAAGACATCATCATCATCAGCATCAACGTCACCAACAAACAGAACGAACATTAATTCTGCAGCAGCCAATCAGAGTCCAACTGGTGTTGATTGGTGAGCAGGTGCTGGTTGCCGTGACAATGGTGAGTGCAGTCCTAAGGATGATGGGAAATGTTTCTGTGTCGACTCTGACTCGTCCGAAAGAAATCCTGAAGGAGACGAAGAAAACCATCTACAGCAAACCTCCCCGAAACAAGATCAGCGCTGCGGTGAGTCTCTGAGATTTATTAACTCATTAATTTAACTAATCATTCAACTGAGAATATCATTAATGATCCAAATAACTGATTGAACAAGTGAGTCAATAACTAACTTACTGACAGAAACCGGTTTTGAGTCTCTGAGAGTGTTTGAAAGATACAAACAGAAGCGATGACGACAGTGCAGAAACTTTCAAGTGTTCATGGTTTTTTGTGTTTATCTTATTCTGGTGAAAAATCTGGCGTCAGATTATAAAAGAATGTGTGTGTTAAAGATGAATGAGGTTCAGATAACAAAGAGTCAGTTTATTCTTAAAACATCTTGAGTTGGTGGATTTTGTCAATAAAACATTTTATGACCAAACAAAACAACAAACTTTATGTTTCCTCTCAGTTGATTTGGATAAGAATATTTTCAGGTTAAAATCCAGAATAAAGACTGAAGACTGTAAAAGTCTGTCTGGTATCTTTCGTCCGCCTTCACCCTGATGATGTCATGTGATGTCCCTGACAGCTGTCTGATTTGTTGTTTACAAAAAGATGAAGCTCTGATTGGTTTTTAATTTATGTCTCTGACAGCAAAGTTTCTTCGTCATGTCTGTGTTCACGGTGGCCATGTTGACCCCAGCTGCCTGGATTCTTCATCACCTGCCGGAGTACCGCCAGAGGGCCCGCCAGAGACCCAAAACCTGAACATCATCATCTTCATCATCTTTTCATTTTGTCATGAATAGAAGTTGTTTTAAAATCTGCAGGTTTCAATATTAAAGTGTGAACACAGTTTTAATGCGACCGAAGCTTCTGCACACATCGTCTCACCTGAACAGAGCTGTCACTTCAAAATAAAAGCTTCCTGGCTCTCTTGTCGTGGTCTTTCATTGTGTCTTTCTAACCTGTTGAACTGGATGTTGGATCGTCTCTTCTTCTTCTCACTGTGGTACAAACAGGAAGTGAAGATAAAAATAAAGCTCCAGCCTGTGTGTTTGTGTTTGAGCAGGAAGTCTCTGTTTGTTTAGTTTACTCGGCTGGATTTTCAGAGTTAATCACTTCCTGTTTGACTACATCAGTTCCCACAGAGAGTCTGAGCTCACAGGAAGACAGACGTCTTCATCGTGTTTAAAGAAAATCTTCATCAGTTTCCATCCTGGACCAGAAGTGAGGGGACATGTTCATCATCATCATCATCATCATCATCATCATCATTATCTTCATGTCATAATGAAATTGTTTGTGTTCAGGAAAAAAAGGTAAATCTCAAATTTTCGTATTTAACTTAAAATACACTCTGGTTGTTATTGTTATTCAGTAATTTGGATGTCTTTTTCAGATTTTCAACCTGTGACTGGAGACACCGGCCAATCACAGTTCATGTCAGAGAGGGCAGTTCCCATTGGCTGTTCCACATCAGGTGACTCTTAACAGAAACTCAAACTGTTTCACATCTTTGAAAATTATATAAAACATAGAAAGTGTGTGAACAGACACACAGCTGCACACTCATCATGTATGATGTCATCAAGTGTGTGTGTGTGTGTGTGTGTTTGACCTTCGTGGTCATTTGTCCTTGAGTCTAAATTCTTCTAAAATAATAATCATTATCACACGGCTCTTCTTAATGCTGTAGAATGCTCCATTCACTTGAATGAGCCTTCCCAACGTTTGGCGGTCAATTATTTTCGTATAATTGAGCGTTGCTAAGCATATTTGACCGTCGTCAAGGAAAGTGGCCTTTTTGCCTCTGATTCATGTATTTCGTAAAATCTTTGCTCTGCAAGTAGTCCGGTCACTTTTCACCCCAGCGTCTTCAGTCGCTAAGCGTCAGCTGATCTGTAGTCTACTTCACATTAACTTTAATATTTTTGGAAAATACGGTGATTTCAACTCTTGCAAAAGGCTGAGTTGTCGTCACCGGTCAAGAAAAGAAAAAGAGAGGAAAGCAGCGAAGAGGGAGAAGAGAAATGGCGTCTGTTTGGCGAACTATATTTCTCTGCTGAAAAACACTATGAACAAATAAACTGTAAAAAGACACTGTGTCAAGTTTTCTTGTGTGTTGGCAAGTAACCGTGTAATAAGCGGGATGATGTGTAGAACAGCGGTCACTATCGGGAAAATATTTGTGATCCGGACCCCGACATAATCAATGAAGTCATCGTCAGACAAACACTAACAGATTGATCTGTTTAATTTCTGAGTGATTATTAACTAAGTCACACCTCATAAACAGACGGACCTGGTTCTGCAGCTCCTCATGTACAGAGTCCTCGCTGCAGCGGACCAGCTGCAGGCCGCCCTGGTCGTCCCCCCTTTCAATGCTGTCCTATTAATAAAGCCATAACAGGCCAAAATAAAAAGTAAAATAAAAAAAGACAAACCAAAGAGACGTGTCACCTCAAACATCACCTTTTAATTCACATCAAACAACGAACACGACGACACAGCTGAAAAACATGGAGGTCATATAGAGGTCATGTGACTCAGTTTCTACCGAACACTGGATATAAATCTTTGCTTATCTTCTCCAGATATTTGAATTATACATGCATCATACATCTGTTATACATGCACACACACACTCACACAGACAAGGCTCTCCAAATCCCAGCTAATCCACTGACAGCCAAATCTCAGTTCACTAATCAATTTAGTAGTATCCATGCTTACAAGTGGGAAAAAGAAAGTTACAGGAATATCAATTTATATGATAAATATATAAGATACAACAACAAATAAGAATGAAAAAGTGAGTGAGAAATGAGAAGAAAATAAGATAATGAAAATAATAATAGTAATAATAATAATAATAATAATAATAATAATGATAAAAATAAATGAATAAGAGTAAGAACAAACACAAAATAACACGAACAAGGAGTTTGCAAATGGGTTAGAAGTGATGCTTTGAAACCATGAAGTGAAGTAGTAGACCTAAGCTGGCATGGGAGATTATTCCAATCAGACGGAGCTTTGAACTGGAATGAACGGCGACCAAATTCTTTAAATATTCTAGGAGTGCGGAAAAAGAGGTGGTCAGTATGTCTTAGGTTGTATTAGATATCTTTTGTCTTTCATCAGGAACGCTTTAAATTGTAATTTTTATTGTATGTTCTCTTCAGCAGCTGATAGTTTGACTCTCATTTCACTCTGTAAATCACAGAGTTGTTGTTCCATCCTGTCTTTGTCTTCTTTCCTCAGATGGTCCTGAAAACCAGAAAACAGATAAATAATCAGTTTCTTTTTTATATACAAACATACATGAATACATATATACATATACATGTATATATATATGATCTGAAGATTGTATGACAGAGCAGGTGATTTGAGTGGATCCAGCCACTAGGGGGCGCTGCTGCACTCAATCAGGCTGAGTGCTGCTGATAGTGAGAGAGAGAAGAAGAAGTTTCTGCTTTGTTTCACTTGATCCGCCGTTTGTGGTTCAGTGTGCGTCCAGAGAAACGTAAGTTTTATTGTTTATTAACTGGATGCATTTTTCATTGTTTTAATATTTTGTCTGTTTATGAGTCTGCTAGTTGAGATTATATCTGGTACTTAAAGCCCCTGTACAGACTTTTCATTTAGTGTTGATTTTGGCGGCCCCGCTGGACGAAAGCGGTGGTGTTTTGCCGGAATGAAGACTGCATTTCCCATGAGCTCTAGCGCCCACTGTCGTGAAGACGTTTGTCTGGCCGGCGCGTGTAGATTTGTTTTGGAAACGTCAGAAAGACGACGGGACTTGCTTTGAAAACTTTTTTTTTTTTTTTTTTTAGCAGCTACCTGCAGCGTGCATATGGACGAGGTAATGTGTCTATTTGTATTTCTACTTAATATAATATGCCGCCGGTGAAACAAAGTAATGCTGCTGTTGCACTGCAATTTCCCAGCTATATATATATTACCAATGGTGCAACAGAGCTAGCGTTACAGCAAAGTCACAGTGATTGTGATGGATGTTTTGTTCTAAGTAAGAAACTGAATCATTTATAATGACAGAGGATATTACCGATGCATCGTTGCAGGTCGGCTGGGCTGATACACACAGCTGAAATGGATGCGTGATCTAAGACGTTTGTTGTCGCTTTCACGAGTGTAGTATCTAGAGCTAATCTAGTGGTAACGTTAGCCAGCTTTGTTGTAACAACATAAATTCATGTATTGCTGTAAACTACGTCCCGCATTACATTTCATAAATGAAATATAATTTACAAACCTGTCTAGGAGGAATCGGGCGAATTCTGGACCCGACCCTCCCTTCAAGCCCCGCAACTCTCTCCATCTCTGGAAGGAATCGCCAATGTTTATCTGTGTTTTAGCCCTAGCTCGATCGGATTCCCTCTTGGCCTTTCGTTGGTCTTCGGTTCGAATTCTTTTTCTTTTCTTTGTCTCATTATCAGCCATGACAAAAGTTTTAGCTCGGTTAGCATAGCTCGGTTAGCATAGCTGACTAGCGTAGCAGCAAAACAGCTATGCCGTATCCTGAATGTCGTCAGTTCCGGTCTGACTGCCGTAAATCGTTTCGTCAGTGGTCCGACCCGACCAAGGCCTTTCAGAGGTATAGAATTAGACTACTTAGAAAAAGCGTATCTTCACGCTGCTGGGCTCATTTGCTGTTGTAGGTAACAGAGACACATCAGCAGAAACCAGAGACTTTTGCATATCCAGTTAAAAACTCCGTACAGGGGCTTTAAGAGTGTATTTCTAGCAGTGTTGACTGTCACCGCTGATGGTTTAAATGGTCATTTATGTTATATTAATGCTGCTGGTTATTTCCTTTGTTGTCAGTTACATATATATGTGATATAATATCATGTTTATTACTTCTGTATATGATGTTTCATATATTTTCATGCTTATGATAATTAGATTATGATTTTGGATTGTGTGCTATGGTAAAGCATATTGTGAGCTGTTTATTGATGGCTGTTATTGTTTTGGTTCATTCCAGAACCACACACCACTTCTGTAAGTGTACACTGTTTACACTGGATTAAAGTGTTTCCTGCTTCATTCTTGATTTAAGTCTTGGGGGAACATCACAGACTGTGTTCTAACAGACACACACTTTGCGGTTACAAACCAGAGAAGCCAGTCTACAACCTTTAAACCTCCAACACTATAATTGAGACTGAAAGTGTAACACATTGAAAAGTATGATTCCATATTATCATTTGTTGTTACATTTCACTGAATCCTGACTGTTTGATATGTTTGATGTGTTTAATATGTGAATGATGTTTAATGTGTGTAATGTGCTGATGATGATGAAGAATCCCATCACTCATGTTTAGATGAAGAAATACAAAAAACAGATGATGAAATTACTGATATCAATAAAGTAATGTTGATTATGTTTGTACACATTTGTACTGAGTCTTGTAACTTGAAAACAGACTAAAGCTCATAAAATGAGATGTTGGTTCGTATCGACCGCTCACCTCTTCATGGCTTTATAACACACAGCGGAGAGGATCAATAATATGATAAATGATGTTGGGGTGAGGAAGAACATCAGGAGCGGGAGATGTTTAAAGGTTACATCCGGACCAGCAGAGGGCCACACTGAAACACAACAACACAGAAGAAGAAGAAGAACAACAGCAACATGGAGACACAGAAGAAGAAGAACTGAATCAACATGATGAACCTGAAGATGAACAGACAGAAATCATTAAAAGGTTTGAGGTGTGTTTACCTGTGAAGGTAAGCTCTCTAAGAGGAGGAGGAGGAGGAGGAGGAGGAGGAGGAGGAGGAAACAGGATGTAAGAATACCTGCAACTCATCTCCATAGCAACGTCAGGACACGCCCCCAAACTCATCTGCAGGCAGCCAGACAGGAAATTGAAATCACGCGTTTTAATAACAAGGTATTAGAAAACAATTAGTTATTATTATTATTAGTGTTAATAATGATAATAATAATAATAATAAGAAGAAGAAAGGTTCAACTTTTTAGCCGCAGTGCGACTCGATGAGATCGACCAGTCAGGAAACAATGTGCCCAACAGGAAAGGTGTCGTTTGCACCTGCAGACAGTAATCAGGACTGAATCTAGTGGACTGTAAATACTTACTGTGAATTTAATTAGAAATACTGAAATGACATAACTCAACTAGTCATTAACACTCATTTGTAATAAGTGACTTGTACAGAACTCAGTTAACTTGATCTTGTGTTATTTACACAAAGCAAGTATTTGGAAAAGATGCTGGATTTTCAGCAGTGGGATGTAACTAAGTACATCACTCCTGTACTTAGTTACTCGACACATTAGAGGGAGCTGCTGTACTTCAGCACCCTGTATGTGTTCATGCTACTTTCTACCTGAACTCCACGACATTATGGGGAAATCGTGTTTTTACATCACTTCTTATCTGACAATGTCTTTTAGAACGTATGAAAACAAACTACCCAACAGTTTATACAAGAGCAGCTGAAAGGATTAGTCGATTAATCAGTTAATCAAAGACTAAATAGTAATTAATTAGTGTCTGTGTTGCTCAGCGCTTGTATTTTAAAATTATAAAAACTAAAGTCATAGCGAATATCAAGCCACTTTTCCAAAGGCATCAGCAGAATCTTTTCATCAAAGAGCCGTCTGTGTTGTTTTTGAATGTTTCCAGTCGGCTGCTCTTAAATCATCAGGAGTGAAGGATCTATGTCCTGTCACACATCAGATTCAATCAGACATCAGACTCCGCCTCCACCTGCCGCTTTACGTTGCAGTCACGTCCAAGTGAAGCCGGACGTCACTGTAACTGCAGGCGCTATTGTTGCCAGCAGCTCTGGGATTGTTGTGATGCAGATGAATTAATCAATAGAGAAACCATTAAAATATCACATCAATACAAAGTAACAATGTGGAGATTATCAGCTGTTTCTGCTGCATGAGTGAAAAGGAAACTGAAGCTGTTGATCTGATTTTTACTGAGAATGATGAAGTTTGAAATCATTTAGTTCGAAGCACAAAGAGTAAAGTTGTGTCAGATAGAAGTTAATAACAAGACTATTGAACCCAACAGACACCGCAATGTCGACTCTATCGCTGAGATACATTAACACAGGTGACATCATACTGTGTCAATGTGTTATAGACATTACATCAATATTTCATATATTTAATTTATGTAGGTCACAGACTGAACCAGTTCTCACCTGGAAGAGTCCAATGATCCAAGCGAGGAAAAACCTCAGCAGCATCATTTCCACAATCCACATCAGACCTGAATCCACATCAGACCTGAATCCACATCAGACCTGAATCCACATCAGACCTGAATCCACATCAGTCCAGAGGCTGTATCGTTCAGCATCCTGCTCATCCTGAAACAGTTCAGTTTGTCTGTTTCTGGTCTGAGTCTGAGGTCTCAGAAAGGAGGAGAATGGTGGATGGGGGGGTTGAGAAGCATTTCTATGATGTCACATGATTTTACGTCTGGTTATTAAAGTTAATTAAAACAGTCTGACAGTTTTACAGTCGGCTGCAGACACACAGTTTCCTCTTGTTGATCATCAATCAAAGACTATTAATAACTGCTCAGCTAACGATGAGGTAATAATGGATTGTGTCTGGCCTGATATTTTATATCCAACACATTCAAACAATGAAGGAAAATGTGCTGCAGTATGTCATGAAGCAGGAGATTATGATAACAGTTAAACATGTTTCACTTCATAAAGATGTGATGAAAATACAAGAGACCAGTTGAAGGTAAAACTGCTATAACTGGTAAATATCTTGGAATTAAAAATGTTCATTATCCACACTAAATGAGTCATTTTTATTACACTGTCCTGTTGCTATGTGACATCGTATGGAGGCCCCTGAGGGTTATGGAGAGAATTTATTTTCTTTGCATTCTCTTGCAATACTTTTGAGGAATACCAACCAAATTACGAGGTAACTCAGAAGTAATCCTAAAAACATTCTGGTTACGACCATAAGGGGGCGCTGTACCTGCCTGCTCTGTTGAGTGGGGATGATAGAACACATGAAGTAATTTGTTTGTTTCAAAGTGTCTTTTTCTGCCCCTAAAATTATTTTCTTCTTTCCACAAACTATTAGAATTTTATTTTGTAGATTAGGGTTAGGCTTATCTTTGTTTGCTATCTGTGTACCTATCTCTGTAAGCGACTTCGGGTCCTTGAAAAGCGCTATATAAATTAAATGAATTATTATTATTATATTCTTTGTTGTCTTGTTTTACATTCCACTTCCTGTCTTTGTCTTTTTTTCTGCTCAGCTGTTTTGTTAGTTAATAAGTCTCTGTGTTTTTGTTGGTTCATCTGTGTTCCTGTGTCTGTTCCTCAGTTCTGTGTTTGCTGCTCTTGTGTCTGGTGATTTCATGATTGTTCTCAGTTTTATGGTTGTCTCAACACGTCGGCTCAGCGCGGCAGGGATTTACATCTCCATGACAACAGAACTACCTGTGTGAAGGTGTGTCTGTACCTGATGACTGGTCTTGTGTCAGAGGAACAACTGTAAATCCTCTTCCTCATATCGAAGAAGAGCCGCTAGCAAAGCTCCGCCAAATCAGTCACACGTTTATTTTCCTGTAACCTCTTCACCATAAAAGTCCTCCATTATTAAGTTATTTAAAAGCTTTTATCATAAAGCAGGAAATGAAAATCAGGAAATGTTTATACCAGCAGGAACTAAATACGACTCCTGAAACAAAACGAAACAGTTAAATACAGCAGAGATGGGGAAGTAGGAACAGGGAAACTGGAGAGAAACTAAACTTCAAACCACAACAATACAGTTAGAATCTCTAAAATGACTGAGAGACACTTTAAAACGTCTCTCTGTTCTCTGCTGCTAACTCTGTGTCTCTGTCACTTTGTTTGAGTTCAACTGATGTAACACAACTTTTCCTGTAATTTGCAATTATTCTTTTGCAAAACAATCACCCTGCTTTTCTTACTCAACTTCTCTATTCTGTTTCCTATGTTTCTGTAAAGTCAGGTTGTCCTTTTGAGAAATAAAGGTTTTCATCAGCAACATCCTGACTGAAATGTTGCTTTAAAGTCACTTTAAAACTTTTGTAGTTATTTGACTTTCCAACTCGAAATGTTAACCGTCACTGAAATCTGATCTCTTTAAGTTAAAAATATACGAAACAGACAGAAGGAGCTCAGTTGAGTCAAAGAGTTTGCCAACAGAAACAGATTAGAGTGATCATCCTGTTGTAAATAGAGCAGCTCTGCGGTCCTTCAGGGAGCTGGGAGTGGTCTAGCGTCGGTTCTGGGTGTTGATTTGAACATGTGGGGAGTCTGGCTGATCTTTGGAGAGTTGATTCAGAGGAGTTGATGATTTGTTTCTTTGAACAAGTGGAGAATGAAAAAGACGGACTTCCTACCTGTGGACAGGTGTATGTAGCTTCTGTGGGAAAAGGACAGGTCCTGTTTTCTCAGGTGAGTACTGTGAAAATAAAAGGGGAAAACATCCAAGCAGTTGAATACTTTTGATAGGCCCTGATGGCTCTGAGACACAAATATAATAAGAGAATGTAAAGGCAGCAAGGGTGTATTGTAGTTTGTGCAAAGACAATAAATATTAATCAAATATACATATCAATAAATGTATGAAAACGTCAATAAAAGTGATGGAAGTCTACTGATTGAAATGAAAACTGTTTTTCCTGTTTCAAAACAGACTCTGAACCAAAACCAAGCCCTGCCTAACTTTCTGTTTGGTACAGAAACAATTGTGGCTTTAATGAATTAGATGGATACAGTCAAATATTAAAATGTCAGTGTAACATCAGCTGGCTGATTTGCCCATGTATGTTTTTAGTAGAGGTCGACAGATTAATCGTTTTGGCCGATAAATCCGCGCTGATAGGACATTGGCTCCGATAGTGGCCGATGGCTGCAGTTCTTTTCTACAGCACCATAAACTGCTTCTTCTCTGCCCTGCTCTCTGTCTCTCTGATCACTGAGGGCGGGGCTGCTCTTCACACACACACACACACACACACACACACACAGAGCATGGGAAAGAGAGAGATGGGGCGTGAGAAGTGACCCAGGTGGAGACGGCGACGCGTTATTGTAAGTGCAATAAAATGTCAAACGAAAAGTCAACGAACATAACTTCCTTGGCGGAGGCAATAAGTACCACTTGTTCAACAAGCATCAACGCGCATAAACAGCGACATTTCCACCAGCACGTTTTACGCGACCACAGTTAAGCTAACAATTAACAACTTATTAAGAACACGCTAAAATGAAAGCTGTCTGTGTGTAGTCTGTTCATCTTAGTTTGCCATGAATCTTAACATTTGGCAATTTCTTGTAAACTTTAGCTGCTGGCGGAGACAAACCAGCCCCCCTCCAGATTTATGTATTTATTTTGGTATTTATTACTTTGAGTTTGATGTTCACTTTGAGATTTTATATATTTGGATATTTATTACTTTGACTTAGCTGTTCAGTAAAACAGTTGCTGCTAATATAGTCAAAGATTGTTCATTTCCAACAGTGTTAATATTGGCCGATTAATCGGCTATCGGCTATTTCCTGCTCCAAACTATCGTTATTATATCGGTCTTTAAAAATCCACTATCGGTCGACCTCTAGTTTTTAGTACACTACCAGAGAAGTTATTAGAACCAGCAGCTTCACTCATAATCACTCTCAGCAGGATTTTTTCATCAACACTATGGTTCATGACAGTAGCCATTCCTCTAAAGGGGAGGAGACTTAACTGCTGAACCTTTGTTGAGGAAATCAAAGTGAGAAAAACTGTGTTCTGCTGGTCCATCAAGTTGGCCTTCCTCATAATGGGGTCAGCTGTGTTAGTAGCCTCTGATATTTTGAAAATTACAAAATATATCTAAAAACATACTTTCTTTCATATATTGGCAGGGAAGATAGATGGCGACACCTGAACAGGTACTCTTGGGAACTCTGGAGGATTTGGGAGAGGATGACTTTAAAAAATTCAAGTGGCTCCTGCAGCAGGAGGGGGTCCTGGAAGGCTTCCCAACAATGAGAAAGAGCCGACTTGAGAATGCAGACAGGATGGACACAGTGGATCAGATGGTGCAGACCTACTGTATAAACACCATCAAAGTGACCAGAATGGTTTTGGGGGAGATAAATCAGAATGTTCTTGTGGAGGAATTATCAAACACCATCTCAGAACCTACAGGTAGATCATTACAATATGTAAAAAAATAATGATGTATATTGTGTAATTTTACATCTCATAACAGACTATTTACATGTACTTGAAATGTACATGAAAATGATAACAAATATAGTAGAAATACATATATTGATTTTACCCTCCTGATATAATAAAAATCCACTTTGGTAGAGTCACCCAAGGCAAAATAGTACCAGATGAGGAGTCTCGGTTCAAGGCAAATTAAATTAATTTAATATAATAATGTGCTTAAGGATCTGGAAATGTTTTTGATGACTCACATTTACTGTGGTGTTATCTCAGTTGTGTTATCTAATTTTGATTCATTCAGAGATTCTCACTGAGTGCCAGTGTAAACTCAAAACCAACCTGAAGAAGAAGTTTGAATGTGTGTTTGAGAAAATCACAAAAGCGGGAAGTTCTAAACCTCTCCACGAGATCTACACTGAGATCTACATCATGATGGAAGAAACAGGAGAGGTCAACATGGAACATGAGGTTAGACAGATTGAAAATGCAACCTGGAAATCAGAAACACAGGAAACAAGAATCAGATGTGAGGACATCTTTCAAGCATCAACTGGAGGAGATGAACCAATCAGAACAGTGATGACAAAGGGAGTGGCTGGCATTGGGAAAACAGTCTTAACGCAGAAGTTCACTCTAGACTGGGCTGAAGACAAAGACAACCAGGACATACAGTTCACATTTCCATTCACTTTCAGAGAGCTGAATGTGCTGAAAGAGAAAAAGTACAGCTTGGTGGAACTTGTTCATCACTTCTTCACTGAAACCAAAGAAGCAGGAATCTGCAGGTTTGAAGAGTTCCAGGTTGTGTTTATCTTTGACGGTCTGGATGAATGTCGACTTCCTCTAAACTTCTACAACACTGAGATACTGACTGATGTTACAGAGTCCACCTCAGTGGATGTGCTGCTGACAAACCTCATCAGGGGGAAACTGCTTCCCTCTGCTCGCCTCTGGATAACCACACGACCTGCAGCAGCCAACCAGATCCCTCCTGAGTGTATTGACATGGTGACAGAGGTCAGAGGGTTCACTGACCCACAGAAGGAGGAGTACTTCAGGAAGAGATTCAGAGATGAGGAGCAGGCCAGCAGAATCATCTCCCACATCAAGACATCACGAAGCCTCCACATCATGTGCCACATCCCAGTCTTCTGCTGGATCACTGCTACAGTTCTGAAGAACATGTTTAAAACCAGAGAGGGAGGAGAGCTGCCCAAGACCCTGACTCAGATGTACATCCACTTCCTGGTGGTTCAGTCCAAAGTGAAGAATGTCAAGTATCACGGAGGAGCTGAGAGAGATCCACACTGGACTCCAGAGAGCAGGAAGATGATCGAGTCTCTGGGAAAACTGGCTTTTGAGCAGCTGCAGAAAGGAAACCTGATCTTCTATGAATCAGACCTGACAGAGTGTGGCATCGATATCAGAGCAGCCTCAGTGTACTCAGGAGTGTTCACAGAGATCTTTAAAGAGGAGAGTGAACTGTACCAGGACAAGGTGTTCTGCTTCGTCCATCTGAGTGTGCAGGAGTTTCTGGCTGCTCTTCATGTCCATCTGACGTTCATCAACTCTGGAGTCAATCTGCTGGCAGAAGCAACATGGAGGTCTAAATTATTTAGAAATAAACCTAAACCTACTCATCTCTACCTGAGTGCTGTGAAGAAGGCCTTACAGAGTCCAAAAGGACACCTGGACTTGTTCCTCCGCTTCCTCCTGGGTCTTTCACTGGAGACCAATCAAAATCTCTTACGAGGTCTGCTGACAGAGACAGGAAGTAGCTCAGAGACCAATCAGGAAACAGTCCAGTACATCAAGAAGAAGATCAGTGAGAATCAGTCTCCTGAGAGAAGCATCAATCTGTTCCACTGTCTGAATGAACTGAATGATGGTTCTTTAGTGGAGGAGATCCAACAGTACCTGAGTTCAGGAAGTCTCTCCACAGATAAACTGTCTCCTGCTCAGTGGTCAGCTCTGGGCTTTATCTTACTGTCATCAGAAAAAGATC
Source organism: Sparus aurata (assembly GCF_900880675.1). Taxonomy (NCBI): domain Eukaryota; kingdom Metazoa; phylum Chordata; class Actinopteri; order Spariformes; family Sparidae; genus Sparus; species Sparus aurata. The sequence continues at coordinate 30,754,809 of NC_044208.1, read as the reverse complement.
TGGATGTGTTTGACCTGAAGAAATACTCTGCTTCAGAGGAGGTTCTTCTGAGGCTGCTGCCAGTGGTCAAAGCCTCCAAAAAAGCTCTGTAAGTGGAATGGTATTAGATAATTATACTACATCCAAAATGCAAGTCATTCATTTGACATAAAATAAAATGTACTGTATGTGTAATGTATGTTGTTTTGTCTTCTTCAGGCTGAGTGGCTGTAACCTGTCAAAGAGAAGCTGTGAAGCTCTGTCCTCAATTCTCGTCTCCCAGTTCTCTAGTCTGAGAGAGCTGGACCTGAGTAACAACAACCTACAGGATTCAGGAGTGAAGCTGCTGTCAACGGGACTGAAGAGTCCACACTGTGAACTGGAAACTCTCAGGTCAGGATTTATGAGATTGTTACATAGATATCTATTTTTAACAATTGGTTTACATTGAAAGTATGTGTGTGTGGCTTGAGGGGAGGGATTTGCAACAACACTTTTTTGTTAGAAATAAAGAAAAGTTTGCTCATGGATTTTACTTTCTTTCATTACATTTGTTCTTAAGTCTTTGTCCATGAAATATTTTTGAATTTCTGGAGCCAGTTTATGGATAACTTTCAAAATCATGAATTAAAAACACTGGTAACTCAATTCATCTGTTTGTTTCTTTCTTTTTTACATGTAAATGGTTTTTGATGACTAATTCCAGTCTGTCAGGCTGTCTGGTCACAGAGGAAGGCTGTTCTGCTTTGGCCTCAGCTCTGAGCTCTAATCCCTCCCATCTGAAAGAACTGGACTTGAGATACAATCATCCAGGAGACTCAGGAGTGAAGCTACTTTCTGCTAGACTGGAGGATCCAGACTGGAGACTAGACACGTTCTGGTACAAGAGCTTACATACACTTTCTCTGTTACACTAAGAAGCTTACTAAATGTTACTATTTAGATAATACAAGATAACATGCTGGGCTGGCTATTTCTCTTCTTCCAGGGTGGACCACGGTGGAGAACAGAGACTTACACCTGGACTGAGGAAATGTAAGCAGTGACACTGAGTTTTGGGTTTTGGGTTTTTGAGGTTGGGGGGAGGCATCCAGTTTTGGGTTATATAATAGGCTAGTGATTTTCTTTTTAATCTTGCTGCTGCTGCAATGAAATAATCATGAAAGAAAATCACTAATTCTACAATCACTCATCTGATCCACTACCTCAATACCGTTGCGGTCATTGTTGCTGCGCACCATGCTTGTTATTTTATTCGTGAAACCCAATCTGCCCCCATCTTCCTCAAGGAGAGGAAGAGAGAGTAAGGTGGTGCTTGGACAAGAGGGGACCCATGATGTGATTATCATAGTTAACAATAATGCAGTGCAATATTGATTCAGACATTTCATACACAAGACATATAAAACATGGAACTATAGATGTGTAATTAACCCACGTTGGACCCTTTAGGAGTCAGTTGTCAATCTATGCATCTGTTTCAGAGAATCCAGTCTGCACTTCAGACAATTATGTGATAAAACAGATAATTGCAGACTAAGTCTTGTCAACTTTATAGATTTTTTTTTTACTTTAGACTTTTATTCATCCCACATTGAGGAAATTCACTTGTGACAGTAGCAGGTAGACAGACATATAATAAGTACAAGGGTCATTAAAAGAAGTAGACTTAATAATACTAAAAAAAGATCAAGATAAGAGAAAGAAAATATGTATGTAAAAAAAAATTGTATTATTGCACAAGATAATTGCACAAGATGTTGGAGGTAGATGACAACCTCTCTCCACCAGGCCCAGACACACCCAATCAACATCAATGAACTAGTAAATAGAGAGTGACGCACTCGGCTGGATATTTGTAGGAAACAGTCACAAAAACAGAGGTTAAAGAAATGCTAGATTGTGGTATTTTGTTGTACTTGTAAAACAGAACTGTTACCAAAACCACAGTAAGAGAGAGCATGAAACAGTAACTGTAAGCTGAGGCCACACAAAATGTGACAAAGTCAACACAGTTTCCAAACAAATTTATAGTTATAGTACTGTCTACATTCCCTAACTCACACAAGGAGGAGAAACAGGTCAAATTTAAACTGAGTTAAATTAAAGGCCCCGAATGTGTTGCAGTCCAGATAACTCACTCTCACACGGTGTGCTCATGTGAGGGACATGATATGTGACAGAGTAAAGCTGCCCTTCTGATCTCTGGATAGTGACAACCTTTCATTTGATACAATTGGGAATACTGAATTGCAGATCTACTACAATGCTCAGATCATTACATTACTTTGCATCATGATGTTGCGAATGAAAATCGCTGTTGGACTGACAGCACCAGTGAGTGTAAGTTTAGATCCAGTTAGATTTATGAGAACAGAATAGACAATATAGTCGTTAAGTTATATTTAAAGCAACATTATGTCGAAATTGGCATTTTGTGCAATTAAGCACCCATCACAGTTTCTGGGTGCGACACCACTGTTGTTGCAAAGACATCCCATGTCTGTTACAATTTGTCAGCTGTAATGTAGAAGCTAACTACAAACAAAACTTATCACATCATAACAATGCTATCATCAAAATGACTTTGAAGATGTTAGTCAATGGTAACAAAATTATAAAAATGTTGTTATAAAGAATGATCTATAACTTGTATTTGCTGATAACCTGCTGCTGTGTTGTGTTTTTTTTCTCTCTATCAGATTTCTGTGAACTCACAGTCGACACAAACGCAGTGAACAGAAAACTCAAACTGTCTGACAACAACAAGAAGGTGACATATGTGAGACAGAAGCAGCCATATCCTGATCATCCAGAGAGATTTGATCCCTGGCCTCAGCTTCTGTGTAGAACTGGTCTGACTGGTCGATGTTACTGGGAGGTCGAGTGGAGAGGAGAGGTTGATGTAGCAGTGACTTACAGAGGAATCAGAAGGAGAGGATTCAGTAAAGACTGTTTGTTTGGAGGGAATGATCAGTCCTGGAGTCTGAAGTGCTCCAATAGTGATGGTTATTCTGTCTGGTACAATAACAGAGGAACAGTCCTCCCTCACTCCTCCTCCTCCTCATTCTTCTCCTCCTCTTCCTCCTCCTTCTTCTCCTCTGGTAGAGTAGCACTGTATGTGGACTGTCCTGCTGGCACTCTGTCCTTCTACAGAGTCTCCTCTGACTCACTGATCCACCTCCACACCTTCAACACCACATTCACTGAACCTCTTTATCCTGGGTTTGGGTTTGGGATCACCAGGACAACTGACTCCTCAGTGTCTCTGTGTTCAATGTAGGAGGAAAAGTCTCCTGCTATGTACAGAAATACTCACAATATAAACAGCTGCTGAAATAACTGTTTAACCTGTGTACTAACACACAATGTTCACTGATGATATAGCTATTTATATCTGTTCACTTAAGTTTTAATTCCTGTTTTAATTCCACGATTCATTATTAAGCTGGGTAGATTGTTAGTGGTTACTGAACACGGTTCAATTATTATGCACTGTTTACTATTGTTTAAGAACACTGACACTGTATATTGAATGTCAACCAATTATTGTGTAAAACACATCTCAGGGATGAGAAACCTAATGTAGCAAACTAATAAAGATAATGAACTGTTCACTGCAGGTTAGTGTGTATCAAGCAGAGGAGAATTTGTGACTGAGACTAACTGACCTGCTAAGAACAGTACTAGTAGACCTGGCTGGCTCGCCAGAATTTATTTGGCAGGGTTTCACTTCCTGTGAGGCGATCTAAGCCGAGCCTTGTGAATGAAACTTTCTCTTCATTAACTGTGAGCAAGAAGACAACTGTCACCAAGTTAAATCAGTGATCAGAAATGTTTCAGAGATCCTTTATTACAAGGCTTTTCAAAGGCCAGACTGCAAGTCTTTTCCGTGGATCCATTAATTGTTAGTGATGTTGAATACGCAACATAGCTCAAGAGAATTTACAGCAGTCTGGTTCATGGATGTGGTTTCAGTGTGGCTTATATCCCTGTCATTGATGTTGTGGGGACTTTAACCACTAAAGAGAGTAGTGAGCACAAACACAAACATAATGCTCAGTGACAGAGCTCAACCTACATAAAGTTACAATGGACACGTAATGCAGTGGATACAGGAACACGAACAACTGGAACTAACTACATTTGAATAAAGTGAAAGCAGTACATTGGACAACGAACAGGATATCGATCCAGACAATAACTTCTTCTCTACCATAAACAACACATGCTATTACTACAATAATGATCAGTATAATGATAATGTTATGGCAAAGGATAAACTATATATAATCCACTTCAATAGCCGAAGTTTATATACAAACTTTAACAGCATCAGGGATTATCTGCACACATTCCAACAGCCATTTAACATAATCGCTATTTCTGAAACCTGGATTACCACTGAAAATTACCACTTGTATATATACAAGCACGTATATGTGGGTGGTATGTGTGTATGTAGATATATATATATTAATTTCATTTAGACAGGGGTGAGAGCTAACAAGCTATGCTTCTTCTCACTCCTTTTCGAATATGTTATTTGTTTTACTTTTTATCAATGTTATTTTGCTTCCTCAAAATCTTCATTTCCATATTATGTTGTGTAAATAATCTGTTAAATAGCAATCAGGAAGCCGTGTTCCATTTTGCATATTCGGAATAAATAAAAAAAAAAAAAACTGCTGAGTTCATGCCTGTTACACTGCAGAATTTGCTGTCAGCTTGGAAGTCATGGATCTAATATGTTTCTACAACTGCTGTAAATGTAGTTGTAGAATATGTTTGAGTTGACATCTTGGAAGACTCTCTGCAACACTGATTTAATATAAAACTGTGCTGAGCTATTCGGCCATGTTTCGGTGTTGTTTATCTCCATAAATCTGTCTATGCTTCCCTCCTCTGCTGTCTCTCTCTGTGCTGGAGTTTGACATACTCAGGAGGACTTCATGGACCATTCAGGAGCACATCTCAAACTCTGAAAGCTACATTACTACGTATGGCAAGGGATACCTGTTCCGACAGGGGTCCCATGGTGCATTCATTGCTCCTAAAAAAAAGTATTATTGACAGTTGTTGCAAAGACATGACAAAGATTTATTTTAACCCCAGACAATATGGTTTTAACACAAATAAGTTTTCAATGGACATCCTTATGTTGTTGCCAAAGTTATGTATACAGATGCTTTTGAATGCATAAGATTCTCACATATCTTGTCTACATGATGATGAACTCTGCAGCTTTTTTTGTCACACGTGTTGTGTTTTTGTTTCACTTTCCAAGGAAATGCACACAAATCATTATAGTTCTTTACTTACCTATTCACACTAACTTTGTGCATAAAAAATAGTAATAGTGCTGAGGTGGAAAAACAGTCCAAGTTCAGGCCTCTGAAAACCCATTTAAACGATATATCACAAGGTTTGAAATTTCACTGACTACAGGTTAACCGCAGTTCATGAATTGGGGAGGGATGGATGTATTAAGTCCAAGGTTGAGATGCTGACATTTGCATCCAGTATGTGGTTAGGTTTGGACATCAAATCACTTTGGTTAAGATTAACACCTTCATTTTGGTGAAAACGGGAGAATCAGAATTCTACCTTTTGGGATTAATGTACATAGACATTGAAAATGCATGCCAATGTAAGCTATATGATAATGCAAAATACCAGAGCCCTTGAATTAGCTCACTTAAACATAGCCAGTCTAAAATATGTAATTTCAGACAAATACATAAGATCAATATGCTCAAAAAGGAAAAAATGATCTGTTTGAATCTGTTCTTTTGAGTGTTTAGTACAGTTAATGGTGTATGAACTTGTTCATCATCATTTTGTCATTTAAATTCATTATTTGCATTAAAAGTAATGTGTATGTGTCATATTTACATTTCACTCAGGTAATTTCATTTTCATTCAGTGTGTTAGAAGTTTGAAAGGGAATATTAAGTTAAAACATAATTCTTAGAAGGATTTGTAAACAGTAATTCTTACATTTGTGATCAAACTGCTGCTCCTCCATTACATGTTTCTGAACTGAGCTGATCTTTGGCTTATTAAATATTTGGCACCATCTGGTGGACAGACAGTAGAACTACATCATCTGATGTGTGATTTACTGACTGGTTCCGACGTCACTCTGATGTTTTCTAGATTAGGACACTGAAGTTATGAGAGTATGAGGATGTGAGATGCACAGAGACACCAGGGCTGACCAGGAAGAAACAAGCAGCTTCTTCTCTCCCAGTGTTTCCTCCACACATGAAGCTGGAAAGTGTCTGTAAGTTGACCTGAGGTGAGTTCAGCAGGTGGGAATCCTACCAGACAGATGTGTACATGTTTGATCATCACCATCACTTTTGTTTGTGCTGTAGATATGTATTTGTTGCAAGTAAAAATATTCTGGAGGTGTTCAAAATATCATCTTACCAGCACTAACATAGACTTGCTTTCCCGTTAATAATAACCTTTATTTAATCAGGATCGAATTCACACTGTTTCTAAAGTTTACACAGTTCATGTCTCAAGAATCAGATGACAGGTGGTTACTGTGGTTTCTATTCTCATGACAGTCATCACGTAAAACAACAAACAGGGTGGTCATCTACACTCCGAATGAGGAAGTTACAATCTGCTATGGTTTAATAACTATATGTGGACACAGCTTCTCACATCTTAGAGGCACGTGAGTCTTTAATATGACAGTTACCATGATAACATAAAACTTCAACATTTTGGATTTAGTTTATTCTGCCAGGATAATCCACTATCTATCAATACTAGGTGCATGTAGTAGGGTGTGAGTAACAGACAGTGATGCAATGTGGAAAAGGTCCAGGGAAAAGTGTGAACTAAAGACAAGACACAGTGGATCAGATGGATCAGGCCTACGGTATAAACACCATGAAAGTGACCAGAATACTTTTGGGGAAAATGAATCAGAATGATCTGGGTGAGAAATTATTAAACAGCATCTCAGAGCCTTCAGCCACACGTCATTAAAAAAAGGATGTGACAGAATAATAATTTGCATATTATAGAATCATGCATCTTAACAATTTTATAATATTATAACAGTGACTTCTTTAATGACCTCGCCGGCTGTAAATTATGAAGTAAGTAATAGCTCCTGATAGGGTCGCCCAAGGCAAATTAGGGTCTCTAAGGGTCAGACCAAGAATGATTTAAAAGATCTTAATTAGGACTATCCTTGAAAGAAAGCTGTGACCGAACAGAAGAAAGCTCTAGAGAAGCCATTTTGTAAATCTGAATGAAATGGCCAGTGTGTAGTGGTAGGTTGTAGACTCAAAACTCAAGCAATATATAGATAGCTTTGAGATACAGATTGGTCTAGCAACAAGATATAGTGTCTTAATCTGCAAGAATTTTCATCTAAATTTTGAGATCCGGAAATGTTTTGATGACTCACATTTACTGTGGTATCCTCTCTTTTCTGTAATCTAATTTTTGCTCATTCAGAAATTCGTGCTGAGTGCCAGGGTAAACTCAAAATCAACCTGAAGAAGAGGTTTCAACTGCTCTTTGAGAAAATCACAAAAGCAGGACATTCGATATTGCTAAATGAGATCTACACTGAGATCGATACCTTGATGGAAGAAACAGGAGAGGTCAACATGGAACATGAGGTCAGACAGAGTGAAACAACAACATGGAAACCAGCAACACAGGAAACAATAATCAATTGTAAAGACATCTTTAAAGCCTCACCTGGAAGAGATGAACCAATCAGAAGAGTGATGACAAAGGGACTGGCTGGCATCGGGAAAACAATCTTAACACAGAAGTTCACTCTGGACTGGGCTGAAGACAAAGCCAACCAGGACATACAGTTCACATTTCCATTCTCTTTCAGAGAGCTGAATGTGCTGAAAGAGAAAAAATACAGCTTGGTGGAACTTGTTCATCACTTCTTCACTGAAACCAAAGAAATCTGCAGGTTTGAAGAGTTCCAAGTTGTTTTCATCATTGACGGTCTGGATGAATGTCGACTTCCTCTGGATTTCCTCAACACTGAGATTCTGACTGACGTTAGAGAGTCCACCTCAGTGGATGTGCTGCTGACAAACCTCATCAGGGGGAAACTGCTTCCCTCTGCTCGCCTCTGGATAACCACACGACCTGCAGCAGCCAACCAGATCCCTCCTGAGTGTGTTGACATGGTGACAGAGGTCAGAGGCTTCACTGACCCACAGAAGGAGGAGTACTTCAGGAAGAGATTCAGAGACAAGAAGCAGGCCAGCAGAATCATCTCCCACATCAAGACACCACGAAGCCTCCACATCATGTGCCACATCCCAGTCTTCTGCTGGATCACTGCTACAGTTCTGAAGAACATGTTTAAAACCAGAGAGGGAGGAGAGCTGCCCAAGACCCTGACTCAGATGTACATCCACTTCCTGGTGGTTCAGTCCAAAGTGAAGAATGTCAAGTATCACGGAGGAGCTGAGAGAGATCCACACTGGACTCCAGAGAGTAGGAAGATGATTGAGTCTCTGGGAAAACTGGCTTTTGAGCAGCTGCAGAAAGGAAACCTGATCTTTTATGAATCAGACCTGACAGAGTGTGGCATCGATATCAGAGCAGCCTCAGTGTACTCAGGAGTGTTCACAGAGATCTTTAAAGAGGAGAGTGAACTGTACCAGGACAAGGTGTTCTGCTTCATCCATCTGAGTGTTCAGGAGTTTCTGGCTGCTCTTCATGTCCATCTGACATTCATCAACTCTGGAGTCAATCTGCTGGCAGAAGCATCATGGTGGTCTAAATTATTTAGAAATAAACCCAAACCTACAGATCTCTACCAGAGTGCTGTGAAGAAGGCCTTACAGAGTTCAAATGGACACCTGGACTTGTTCCTCTGCTTCCTCCTGGTTCTTTCATTGGAGACCAATCAAAATCTCCTATGAGGTCTGCTGACAGAGACAGGAAGTAGCTCAGAGACCAATCAGGAAACAGTCCAGTACATCAAGAAGAAGATCAGTGAGAATCTGTCTCCAAAGAGAAGCATCAATCTGTTCCACTGTCTGAATGAACTGAATGATGGTTCTCTAGTGGAGGAGATCCAACAGTACCTGAGATCAGGAAGTCTCTCTACAGATAAACTGTCTCCTGCTCAGTGGTCAGCTCTGGTCTTCATCTTACTGTCATCAGAAGAAGATCTGGATGTGTTTGACCTGAAGAAATACTCTGCTTCAGAGGAAGCTCTTCTGAGGCTGCTGCCAGTGGTCAAAGCCTCAAAGACAGCTCTGTAGGTGGATTCATCATTGGCAGAGCCTGCCTTACCAAATTTGTTTCAAAAGATGATGACTAAAACATTTTGCTTTTGCATTTGATTTCTGATTCTTTTTCAGACTTAGTGACTGTAACCTCTCACAGAGAAGTTGTGAAGCACTGTCTTCAGTTCTCAGCTCCCAGTTCTCTAGTCTGAGAGAGCTGGACCTGAGTAACAACGACCTGCAGGATTCAGGAGTGAAGCTGCTGTCTTCTGGACTGAAAAATTCACACTGTAAACTAAAAACTCTCAGGTTGGGATTCAGCTGTTTGTTATAATCTGATAATTTTTTTAGACTTGCATTAGTGGTGTTAAAAAAACTTGACACCTGGAGGATATTTGTCTCGCTGAACCTTCTAAAAAATAGCGTAAACATAAAAAAAAACAAATGACCGTTGCTAGCTGAAAAATATTAATTTGTGTTTGAAGTGCGTGGCTTTAACATTCATTTTTTAAATATATGTGTGTACGATGTCTGCAATCAAGCACATAGATTTGTTGTTCGGTTCTTGTAGCCAAAACATTTTTTAATTTCTGAAAGCACTTAATCAAAATGTTTTTAATGAACAAAATAAAAACAATTATCAACTCAAGTCATCTATTAATATTGATATTATTTGACTTTAAATGCATTAATTCCAGACTGTCAGGCTGTCTGATCACAGAGCAAGGCTGTGCTGCTCTGGCCTCAGCTCTGAACTCCAACCCCTCCCATCTTAGAGAGCTGGACCTGAGCTACAATCATCCAGGAGACTCAGGAGTGAAGCTGGTGTTTGCAATAAAACACAATCCAGACGGGAGTCTGAAAACACTTTTGTATGAAAAGTCACACAATGTTTATGTTACACTGACAAACTATGGAACACTGATAATGTTGCATGTAGCAGACAGGACTCATGTTGGACATTAAATCACTAACTATATAAATACTTCTGTTTTTATAACACAAGAGAATGTGCTGGATTGACTTTGTTTCCACTTCCAGGGTGGACCATGGTGGAGAACAGAGACTGAAACCTGGTCTGAAGAAGTGTGAGTGTGGATTTAGGGTTGATATATGTAACCAAAACAGCACACAATTAAGTAAATGTTTTAAAATGTTCATAATTGTAGAATTTACACATTAAAAACCCACAGGCAACAGAATACGCAACAAATTTAGCATTTTGAAGATATACAATGAATATAAGTTATACAATACAGTTTTTCAGTAGTCTTTAATTAATCTATAACTTAATGAAAATGAAAATAAAAAACATATAATTGAATAAAGAAAAACTTGTATTTGCTGATAAGCTGCTGCTTTGTTGTGTCTTTTTCTCTCCATCAGATTTCTGTGAACTCACAGTCGACACAAACACAGTGAACGGACGTCTCAAACTGTCTGACAACAACAAGGAGGTGACAGTGGTAAGAGAGAAGCAGCCATATTCTGATCATCCAGAGAGGTTTGATTACTTCTGGCAGCTGCTGTGTAGAACTGGTCTGACTGGTCGCTGTTACTGGGAGGTCGAATGGAGAGGAGAGGTTTATATAACAGTGACATACAGAGGAATCAGAAGGAAAGGAAGCAGTTCTGACTGCTTGTTTGGATTGAATGACCAGTCCTGGAGTCTGAAGTGCTCTGATGATGAAGAGTATTTCTGTGTCCTTCACAATAACAAAAAAACAGTCCTCCCTGTCTCCTCCTCTGACTACGGTAGAGTAGCAGTGTATGTGGACTGTCCTGCTGGCAATCTGTCCTTCTACAGAGTCTCCTCTGACTCACTGATCCTCCTCCATACCTTCAACACCACATTCACTGAACCTCTTTATCCTGGGTTTGGGTTCTGGTCTGGTTCCTCAGTGACTCTGTGTTCAGTGTAAAGAGTCTCCTCCTGTGCACAGTTTATTCATAGAGGATAACATGCTGATACAGAAGGACATGCTGACCTGCTATGAACAGTACCACACCCTGATATGGCAATGAATATATTTTACAACTTGCTGTTGTAAAAAGCTTCACCCTTGTTATTATGACAATGGACTCATGTCTCACTACCATTAGGAAAAAGGGATACATGTGTATGAATAACAGGAAAAGGGGAGTGCAATGATAGGATGGTGAGAACACCCAGTGTGCCTAATAAAATCCAAAACTGACCCCAAGCAGAAATCCAGGGAAAGGTATAGCAATGTCAAACTGATGTGAGACAATGGAAAGTGCGGGGGACATGTCCCTTATCTGTGTCCTCTGTCCTGGGGCACTGCCAGGGATTTTGGGCCCCATGAAAAGAAATATTACCAGGCTCCTGTGAAAATTTGTTACGCTGTTTACATAAAACTGTGCATTTTAATGATATGTTTGACTATAATTTCCTGTATGTGTGAAAAGACCAACATGACAATTACTTGGTAGGGGAAGCACTGAACACTCAGAATACAATGGAATTTAGATTCATTGTCTGCAAGTCTGCAACTTTAATGGTTAAAATATAAAATTCTCTTAAATTAAATTACCTGAAAAATACAAATGCATGACATACATGAATTATATTGAATTTCCTGTAATACCATTTGAAATAGCATCACCATCACCAGATTCAGGTTTCCTCCCACCATTCTGTTTTACTGTCAGTGATTTGATCAAAAATAACAAAAGAAAATGTGATTTTCACAACCAGTACCCCACTGCTCACTGTCTCCCTCTTGTAGCCCTGCATTTAGGTCTAATTTATCTCCAAAATTACTATTATAGCAATACCACACAATTTCTCTTTCAAACATGCACATCACCCCCCACACACACACTTGCTGCTGTCTGTATGCTGTCTTACATTATGTTTTTGTTGTTGTTTTTATTAAGTTTGTTATATACGTTTATATGTTGTTAAAAAAATCTATTAAAATAATAATAATAATTTATCTCCAAAACTGTACGTGGTGGAATTAGAGTTGGGGTGGAAAAAAATACATAAATGAGGCTCTATGGTTGTTGCGATTTAATATTGTTAACGTTTCTCTGATTGGATTGAGAGCAGTCACTTAGTCTGCAAGCACCAGATTATTCTCCTCTTTTCCTACTGCACAGCAAGGGGTGAGAGTCCCAAACTACTGACCAAACATAATATTTCGGTGAGTTTATAGTTCAGTTTCAGTGATAGCTAAATTTCAACAAAACAAAATAAAGTTATAGGCTATATGCTTTTTAAACCATTTAAATCATTCTGAAATAAATACAGACTATGTGTTTTTATTTCAGAATGATCTTTATTCATTAATTTCAATTTATCTTTTTTTCCATACTAATAGATTAATTCAACAGAGAGCTGCTCACCTCCTTCCTCAGTTGTGGGTAGGCCTACTGGGGCTGGTTCAGGGGAAGGTGGGGGTACTGGGGCTGGTTCAGGGGTAGGTGGGGGTACTGGGGCTGGTTCAGGGGTAGGTGGGGGTCCTGGGGCTGGTTCAGTGGTAGGTGGGGGTACTGGGGCTGGTTCAGGGGTAGGTGGGGGTACTGGGGCTGGTTCAGGGGTAGGTGGGGGTCCTGGGGCTGGTTCAGGGGTAGGTGGGGGTACTGGGGCTGGTTCAGGGGCATGTGGGGGTACTGGGGCTGGTTCAGGGGTAGGTAGGGGTACTGGGGCTGGTTCAGGGGTAGGTGGGGGTACTGGGGCTGGTTCAGGGGAAGGTGGGGGTACTGGGGCTGGTTCAGGGGTAGGTGGCTCACAGGGCTCACAGACAGCTGCAGCTGCTGCTGCTGCTGCACTTGACGTGTCTGTTCAAACATGCATCATTTTTGACAGGAGGGGTGGTCAACTGATTAAATATGGGCAGCTTGCTAAACGTGAACAGTGAAATCTAAAAATCCAGAGTTTTCTTCCAAAATATGAGCTAATATGGGGAGAAAAGTGAGCTAGCTTAAAAACCACAAGGTTAAGAAGATACACAACAGACTAATGTGTTCCAGAACTTTCCACCACATGAACCAAACCTACCTCCAAACCCATACTGATGCCCCTTTGCTTCTCTCTCCTGCCTAATCTTTTTGTCTTTCCTTTTTTGGCTACCCGACTTCGGGGGCATTTTGCCTTCTCTCAGTCTCCTTACTGACTGAATACACCGCACCGCGCAGCAGTTCAGTTGATTCGATGGGAGGACCGAACCATTTTACGTAAGGGGGGGTGGCCTTAAGAAATGTTTCCAAAATAAACTTAGTGTTATTATCAGTGCATTAAGTGATGCATATTTATGATTATAAAGTAACAAATTAGTGTCATATTATTTTTGTCAGTATTATAATTTTATTAGGGGCCTTTCTGGGCCCCTGTCAATGATGGGCCCCTAGAATCCTTCCCCTTTTCCCCCCCTTTTCGGCGCTCCAGCCTCTGTCCCCCGCACTTTTTAAAGCCATTACAACCATTCAATACATTTCTAACACGTGGAAACACGTTTTTCCGAGCCGCCTTTAAACGCACCATGAGCAATAGAGCCAGGCGGCAAACACCGCTGGGAGTTGTGATTTCAATCACATAGATATCGATTCAGATCGGTTTTAACCATGTTCAGCAAACCAGCCAAGAGGCAAAAAACTTTACTCAGTTTTTCCCAACAAACCATGTAAGCTGAGTAATGCTGCTGCATGTAGATAATGTTTAGCTTAAAGGGATATTCCTGTGTAAATTTAATCCATGTGCTAACACACCGTGAAACTGTGTTAGACTCCCTCTTGAGAGATAAAGTTTGCAGACTGCTAGCTAACGTAGTTGTAGCATCCTCAGAAACGACCGCAAGACAACAATACACTGCAGTAAATGGGTCCAAATATAATCGCCATTAAAAAGCCACAAATAATGCTCAGAACAGCACCAAACTTTAGCAACATTAGAAACAGGGTTCCAGTACATATTTCGAGGCATCAAACATTTGATATAGTTGCCGTATTTGTAGGAAAATATAAACAAAACTTACCACCCGAGAAGCCTTCCTTGTTGTGGGGAAGCCCTGTGAGTCGATTACCGAGTGCAGTAGAGTCCTGCAGTAATGATCGTCATTGAGCTGCAGAACTCTGAGAGGTTAGAGGTGGTAGTAACTAGTAACATTTACTCTATTACATTTACTTGAGTAACTTTTGGGATAAATTGTACTCTTGAGTTGTTTTACTGCAAAATACGTTTTACTTTTACTTGAGCAATATTATTCTAAAGTAACAGTACTCTCACTTGAGGAATGTTACAATTTTTGGCTACTCTAATGTTACCCACTTCTTGGTAGAAAATAATATATGTAAAAATATAAATGTATTTGTGTTCCTTTGACTATGTTATGTTTGAAAAGATGTCATTTATTTTTGTGGTAGTTAAAGTTTAAAATACACAAATTTGCTGATTATTATTTTGATTGAAGGATTACATCAATGTTCTTATTTGGTGAATAAATCAGGCTACTCAAAAGTTACCCAGTACTTGAGTAGTTTTTTCACCAAATACTTTTTTAGTCTTACTCTTGCTATACTCTTACTTGACTAAAAGTTTTGGCTACCTAGGAATAATCCCACTCCCTAATTTATACACAGAACTTGTGCTCACTATTTTTTTGCACATATTTTTTAAATCTTTATACAATAGATAGAGCAGGGTCAGGGATGAGAAAGTGGTCCATGCGCCAGCAGCGGCAGGAATGAACATGGAGGGTCTTCACAGCAAGTGAGGAGAAATTATCTGGCTACCCGTAGATGCTCGAGGGCCATTCTGTGTCAACTCAACCAAAGTTTGGCAGCTTTAGATTTTAGAGTTTGACTTTAGATTTTGATAGTATATATTTTTTAAGAACTAAAGTCAGCCCCCTGGTGCTGTGCTGTTTGTGGTTATGTGGTTCTTTAGTCACTAAGGAGAGGTGCAATTAAATGCAAGAGTATGATAAATCACTCAATAGACCTCTGAACAATTTGTCCACCTCACTTCTGAAATTATGGCTACGCCCCTGGGCTGAGGTTTAGCATGTTGATAGGTTGTTGGTGTTCTATTGGCAAACAAATCTGGGAAAAATCACATGCATAATAACTAATAACTTCCATGAAAACGTGAAACTTTGTGCAAAAAATTGGTTCAGTGTGGCACTAGTTGGCTCCAAATAACTGTTTCAAAGATCATGTATTGATCAGTTGATCTTGAAACATTCAGTTTGTTCAAAGACAAGAAACCTGCAGTGAACTGAAAGTCCCTCTCCGGTCACATAATTTCCTTTAAATCAAGGTTTGTATTTAGTGCATGTCAGTGAGATAGCCTAATAAACCTGCCAGGAGAAACCTACACTCAGAGGAAATAATCAGCGCAGAGAGGGGTCATCAGTTTATTGCAGTTATAGGACGTGTTTAACACAATAATTATATTTGACATACAGTATTGTGTCTAAAAGTCACCATATTAGCCAGCAGATGGTAGCAGCAATGATCAAATGTTTTGTTTGAAATTTGATTAGAAAAAGTTCAAACATGTCAGTGTGAGATCCAGGAAAATTTTTCTACAAACTTACTGTATTCAGCTTGAGGTTTCCGTGTGTTTTCTCTGCAGCAGAGAAAGTGTTCAGTTAGTATTTGTAATGTAAAGGTGATGATTATTTCTTTATATGTGTTAACATTTTAGTATTTTTTTTCATGTACAGCAGGGTTTCAAATCCTTGAAAGTGATTGAAACGTCTTTTGTGAACAGATGTCTGTTCTAACCTGCAGGCTGAGCCTTGTTGCTGAAAGTTCCTCACATTTTTAGACCTCATTGTTCTGTGACCTGGTTACTGGGTATTTGGACTGTCAGGACTGTTGCACACTTAGAGAAGGATGGTTTACTCATAGCTGGTGAAGAAATGAGGTGTATTGTTCTTTCTACTGTTTGCTGTATGGACCTACTGAGCTGAAGTGAGAAGGTCAAATCTATGACCTATAAAATGTATACTATTGGCTGATATGACCCTAATTTATGAAATATTGCCCACATAAAGAGATATGTCTCTCAAAATAACCAAAGGAGAAAACCAAATTAAATAAAAGCCAGCGGAGTCACATACTCTGTCCTCACATTTACTGTCTACTTAGCTGGAATTTGTATTTGAAATAGTTTGATAGAACATTGACTTTGATCCGACTCATTCAGCTTGATGATTGTATGTTTTTGACAGCAGCACATATTTAGATATGACACAATTTTCACTGTCTTATCAACTCATTTATTGGTGTACTGGTTATTTGACAGCATCATTTAGGTCAGAAAATCACTGCAGAAGAATACATCAATTAAACTAAATCTTCATTCAAAGTTGTGCACATAAACATGAATACAGGTAAACCTCACACATACAATGTATCATCATTGTAACTTGGATGGAATCGACATTTCTGCATTGCTCCATTACAGACAGTATAACAAGTAAGTACTGGCTCAGATTTTGCCTCATAATCTATTTATTTCATGTTTCATGGCCAGACACATCAAACAGATTAATGGTGCATCATATCAAGTTATTAAATAAAAATGGTCAGAAGATGATTTAATGAATGTGTGACACTGAGGGAAAGAAGAAAAGCAGAATGTTTTTCTCACAAATATTCAAATTATAAAGCATGTTCCTCCAAAAGATGAAATAGTAATGCTGGAACCAAAACTCGGGATCAGCATGTGCTCTATCTACACAACAAACAAATATAGACCAAAATAGTTAATAATGTTTAATGATGATTTAAGATGATGACCTGAAGTCCTGACGCATTCCGACATGAAGCCTTCGTCAGGGCCTTTTGCTCCTTGAGATCTGTTCTACTACCTGATGAAGGCTTGATGCCGATGACCACGCCCTGACAATAAAGGCATGTGATAGTTACGAAAGAGTTCCTTTGACTTTTTGGAAGTTTTATATTCTGCCTATTGGACCTATATTAAGATAACTCTGAGAACTACTTAATTGCCACTTAATTGAATTTTTATTTTTTAATTGTAATTTACCGCAGATTTCTCGGTCGTCTGCGGATTCAAAGACCTTCCGCGGAATATCACATTTTGCATGTAGTTTTCATCCTGGCTGCTAGATGTCGCTGTCAAATAGACTGGGCTCGAGACTTAAAGTAGAAGTACACTACCCACTGCATCCGGTAGATGTGGGAAACGTTTACAAAAGACAAAACTGTTTATAATTTGGACTTGATTGCACATTTTATGTCAGCATTTCATTGCTGTAACTGAATGTTTACATTTATCATCTGCAGTATGCAGTAGGCACTTTCTGTTCCTAAACCTTCGCCCATAGTTTGGTGAAAAGTTTTGCACTTTTTATGTTGCAAATAAATCTGCCCAACAGGGACAAAGAAAATGTTGATGTTGATTATTTTAAAACCAGTAATAGTAGGTTCCACAATGTTTTACAGTGTTCTGGTATTGCAATTAATTTCATAAGAGAATATTTAATTCATTATTACATTAAAAAAGTGTGTTTTTTAATGTTTGCGGGATTTCAACTTTCAAGCCGCGGAATCAAGAATTGCTCTCTGCAGAATCAATATTGCTCTCCGCGGAATTTAAACTTTTTCTCTGCAGATTCCTGGGGGGACTAATATGTTTATGACCACAAATTCATATATGGAGGTTGCCAAGCTAGAGACCACTTTAAAGACATTACATTTGCATGTGTGAAACCACTGCTTGTTTTTAATGAGACATAAAGAAATTTTACGGCCATGTTTGCGGCAACAAGACCAGGTATTAAAAGATGAAACATGATGTTCTCCTAATCCTAACTGTTTTTTGTGTCTAGACCAAATCAGGGCGTAAGCACATCTGAAACTGAACATAAATATAAAATTACAACACAAAGAAAACCTAACCCTAACGTATTACCTATTTGTGGTTCTGCAGAAACAAACATTAGCATCATTTATTCAATTAGCACCCCATCTTTCTATTTGTTTTACAAACCAGCTTGAAGGAAACACAGATGCATCTACAGAATCCAGCATCTATGCTTGACTCAAACTGATAGATGATGGTCCTCCACAATTATGGTCATCTTAACTGGGTTAGCATATGAATATCAGAGTAAGGGACATTCAGGGGCAGTGTAGGGTAGGTCTTTTCAAGAAAAAAAGTGTCTATAATATCACTTCTCAACACTGGCAGACCCTCCTTACTACAATGGACACAGGCACACTGAGGACTCCAGAGATAACATTAAAGTCTCCACCCCAGACCCAAACCCAAATCCAAACCCAGGATAAAGAGGTTCAGTGAATGTGGTGTTGAAGGTGTGGAGGTGGATCAGTGAGTCAGAGGAGACTCTGTAGAAGGACAGAGTGCCAGCAGGATAGTCCACATACACTGCTACTCTACTAGAGGAGGAGGAGGAGAGAGGGAGGACTGTTCTTCTGTTATTGTGACAGACAGTGTAACCACCATTAGAGCAGTGCAGACTCCAGGACTGATCATTCCCTCCAAACCTGCAATCACTAGCCGTTCCCCTTCGACTGATTCCTCTGTAAGTCACTGCTATATCAACCTCTCCTCTCCACTCAACCTCCCAGTTACAGCGACCAGTCAGACCAGTTCTGCAAAGCAGCTGACAGCAGTGGACAAATCTGTCTGGATGATCTGGATAAGGCTGCTGTTTCTCTCCCACCAGTGTTACTTTTGTGTTGTTGTCAGAGAGTTTGAGCTTTCTGTGTGCTGTATTTGGGTCCAATGTCAGTTTGCATGCATCTGGGAGAAAAAGCAAGTGGCACAAGTTTATAATCTAAATTGTATAATATTTTAACAAAATTGATTCTAATTCAAGGAGAAAATTATTAAGATTGTTGTAAAGACTCATTTGAAACATAAATACCACAAGTAAGAATCTCAAACAGACATCAGCTGTGATGTATTAATATCATGAATTAAACTGAAAATATACTTACACTTCCTCAGACCAGGTTTTATACACTGCTTTCCACAATTGTCCAACCTGCAGGAGGAAACACAGTCAGACCAGCATATTGCATTTTATTATATATATAAAAAGGAAAACATTAAATAACTGAATCCATCTTTGGTGCTGTTCTGCTATAGTTTCAATGAAGAAATATTTCCCAGTTCTGATATAATTGATAAGAACAGCATCTACAGAAGAGGTTAACTCTTCAGGTGGATTCTTACCACTGCTCCCCTCTCTGGTCTGGCTCCAAAAGGGCCCCTCAATTTCCTCATACTGGGCAGGTCGTTTACTTAAAATTACAACACCTTATAATATCCCAATGTTTCAAACAATGTTCAAGAGAAATCCTTAATTTCTTTATTCACGGTAACAGTGGGTGTCCTTGTCACCTGTTGCAATAACTTCTGGGCCAAATCATTTGTCAAACAGTTAGGAAGGGTGGAAGATGTTGGAGGTTTTACCCAAACCTCCTCACTCTGCTGAGCAGTTGTAAGGAAACTGAGACACTGGTGGTGTTGATGAACTCTACTGACTTTTATGTCATAGTGGGACCAAAGGCAGTTGATACATGATATGCAAATGTTGAGATAAAACAACAGTGTGGGATCTCTTTTCTATCTGGTAGTACCTGAGAGTGTCCAGTCTGTAGTCTGGATCCTCTTGTGCAGCAGACAGCCGCTTTCCTCCTCCGTCTCCTGGATGATTGTAGCTCAGGTCTAGTTCTCTCAGATGAGAGGGATTGGACCTCAGAGCCGAAGCCAGAGCCGAACAGCCTTCATCTGTGATCAGACAGCCTGACAGTCTAGGAATTTAGAAAGGATTGGTACAGCATGATTCGTTAATATGTAAGGAGGAATCATCACTGACATCAACCAGAATGAAAAACATATAAATGTGTACCTCCTCAACACACTGGTAATGTATTACCTGAAAGTTTCCAGTTTACAGTGTGGACTCTTTAATCCAACAGACAGCTGCTTCACTCCTGAATCCTGCAGGTCATTGTTACTCAGGTCCAGCCCTCTTAAGCTAGAGGACTGCCAGCTAATAACTGTAGACAAAGCTTCACAGCTCAGCCATGACAGTTTACAAATACTCAGTCTGTAAAGAAAAAGTAAATATTTGAAATAATTAATGTTTGATTTTAATGGGATTCATATCAGTCTGCACAAGGCAAAAAAAAAAAGATAATTAATCCATGAAAGAACTCTCAGTACTACTACTACCTAAATTTAGGTTGTGTACAGTTACATGGTGCTTCTATGTGTATCATGAAAGTAATAATTTTAAAATATCTAATTTTCAATTAAATTCAACATCAGCTTAGAAAATAAAAAAATTGTGTTTTGAGGGTCCCACTACAGATTATACCTGACCTTAGGGTTTCCACTGTACAGTGTGAACTCTTCAGTCCCGCAGAAAGAAGGTTCAACCCTGAATCCTGCAGGTTGTTGTTACTCAGGTCCAGCTCTCTTAGACTAGAGGACTGTAAGCTGAGAACTGAAGACAGAGCTTCACAGCCTTTCCCAGATATATTACAACCACTCAGCCTAAAAGGAATTATTGATGAAAAAAAGTTAGTAATTTTTTGCTGTTTCTCTCACCGAATCAAGTCAAATATTTATATATTAAGTAGCGTATCCACCTACAGAGCTTTGATGGAGGCTTTTACCACTGGCAGCAGCCTCAGAAGAGCCTCCTCTGAAGCAGAGTATTTCTTCAGGTCAAACACGTCCAGATCTTTTTCTGATGACAGTAAGATGAAGACCAGAGCTGACCACTGAGCAGGAGACAGTTTATCTGTAGAGAGACTTCCTGAACTCAGTGACTGTTGGATCTCCTCCACTAGAGAACCGTCATTCAGTTCATTCAGACAGTGGAACAGATTGATGCTTCTCTCTGGAGACTGATTCTCACTGATCTTCTTCTTGACGTACTGGACTGTTTCCTGATTGGCCTTTGACCTATTTCTTGTCTGTGTCAGTAGGCCCTGTAGGCGATTATGATTAGTCTCCAGTGAAAGACCCAGGAGGAAGCGGAGGAACAAGTCCAGGTGTCCATTAAGACTCTCTAAGGTCTTGTCCACCGCACTCTGGTAGAGATGTTTCAGTTTAGGTTTGTCTCTGAAAACTTTTGATTTTTGGGATTTTGTTTGTTCTTCTGCCAGCACATTGACTCCAGAGTTGATGAATGTCAGATGGACATGAAGAGCAGCCAGAAACTCCTGAACACTCAGATGGATGAAGCAGAACACCTTGTCCTGGTACAGTCGACTCTCCTCTTTAAAGATCTCTGTGAACACTCCTGAGTACACTGAGGCTTTGTTGATATCGATGCCACACTCTGTCAGGTCTGATTCATAGAAGATCAGGTTTCCTTTCTGCAGCTGCTCAAAAGCCAGTCTTCCCAGAGTCTCAATCATTTCCCTGCTCTCTGGAGTCCAGTGTGCATCTGTCTCAGCTCCTCCATCATACTTGACGTTCTTCAGTTTGTACAGAACCACCAGGAAGTGGATGTACATCTGAGTCAGGGTCTTGGGCAGCTCTCCTCCCTCTCTGGACTTCAACACATCCTCAAGAACTGTAGCAGTGATCCAGCAGAAGACTGGGATGTGGCACATAATGTGGAGGCTTCGTGATGTCTTGATGTGGGAGATGATTCTGCTGGCCTGCTCCTCATCTCTGAATCTCTTCCTGAAGTACTCCTCCTTCTGTGGGTCAGTGAACCCTCTGACCTCTGTCACCATGGCAACACACCCAGGAGGGATCTGATTGGCTGCTGCAGGTCGTGTGGTTATCCAGAGGCGAGCAGAGGGAAGCAGTTTCCCCCTGATGAGGTTTGTCAGCAGCACATCCACTGAGGTGGACTCTGTAACATCAGTTAAGATCTCAGTGTTGTGGAAGTCCAGAGGAAGTCGACACTCATCCAGCCCGTCAAAGATGAACACAACCTGGAATTCTTCAAACCTGCAGATTCCTGCTTCTTTGGTTTCAGTGAAGAAGTGATGAACAAGTTCCACCAAGCTGAACTTTTTCGTTTTCAGCACATTCAGCTCTCTAAAAGTGAATGGAAATGTGAACTGTATGTCCTGGTTGGCTTTGTCTTCAGCCCAGTCCAGAGTGAACTTCTGTGTTAAGACTGTTTTCCCGATGCCAGCCACTCCCTTTGTCATCACTGTTCTGATTGGTTTATCTCTTCCAGGTGAGGCTTTAAAGATGTCTTCTTGTCTGATTGTTGTTTCCAGTGTTGCTGGTTTCCAGGTTGCAGTTTCAATCTGTCTGACCTCATGTTCATCATTGACCTCTGCAGTACCTCCCTCTGTGATGTAGAGCTCTGTGTAAATCTGATTCAGAAAGGTTGGGTTACCTGCTTTAGCGATCCCCTCAAACACACACTGAAACTTCTCCTTTAGGTTGGACTTCAGTTTACGCTGACATAAGAGAGCTGCAGCACTATTTCCTGATTGAAGAAAAGACAAATGAAAATGTGTTGATGTTAGTAAACCTGATATATGGAAACACATTCGAATAAACTTGAGTACAGAAAAATTTAACCATCCGTATTTTTACTCTATTGTGAAAGAGAAGGATCACAGTCAATGAGAAGAACTCATTTCATTTACAGAAGACAAACAGTGTCACAAACATTTTACACCAATCAGCCACAACATTAAATCCACTGACAGGTGAAGTGAATTACACTGATCATCATCAACATGTCCCACTTGACACACACCGCTCATCCAAACACAGTTTCCGACTGTTCACCCTGTCATGGCAACAGTCATATCCTCTGGCAATGGCCCCCCCAGCAGGACATTAATCCGTCACATCAGCTGCTCAGGAATGGCCAAAGGGATCTGACAAAGAGCTCAAGGTTCATCTGGCTTCCAAATTCTGCAGATCCAAATCAGATGGAGCATTTGTGGGACACACTGGGACAAGTCTAAAAGATGGAGGTCCAACTGTGGATTGGACTTGGGTCTGATCCTTGACGACATGGACACAGGTCTGAGTCCTGTGGGTCGCCCTGTCAGCCTCCATGGATCAGATTTCCAGCACATCCCATTGATGTGGAACCTCATCGCCGAATAGACATAAAGCATCAGCCGCCAGCACCCTGGTGCTAGACAACACATGACACCCCTCGAGGACTTGTGCTCATGAATCAGGATCCACAGTGGGGGTCTCCAACAATTGGAGTTGTTTAAGCACTTCTCAGGGATGCTTGATCTGCTTGAGATCTGTGAAAGTTGAAGGCCAGGTTGATGCATTGAATTTTTTTTTTCATTTTCCTTGGGCCATTCCTGAGTAGTTTTTGTTGAGTGTCAGGGAGCATTGTCCTGCTGAGGTGAGAACATTGTATTGTAATGACATAATGAATATTATTGACTTCATCTGTTAGTTCTTTTAATGTTGTGGCTGATTGAGGTAGATTCTCCTTAAATGTGAAACTCAGAGGTGATCCACTTCAAGGTAAATGGTATTGCACCTGGCAGAGCATTGGCTCAATGAGGACCAATGAGTATTGGTGTAACAAGAAAGAAGGTTGTAGCTCATTTCGAATTAAATGATGTAGGTCCTATCACACATAATCAAATGTTATGCCATTCAAAGGTCCCTTAAAACCCTTGACTGGCTTCTTTGTTCCAATGCTGAATGCACATTGGGTATTATGTAGCCAATTACCTCAAAGTGGATCAACTCTTTACTTGCTACTTAGTAAGGATATATTAATGATTGTGATGATTAAGCTGATGGTGATGGTGACTTTCATTAACATTAAAGTTCACACAGATATTTTCTTCTGAGATTAGATCTGTTCAGTTCATCATTTGTGGACAGAAATTCCTGACAGTGTGCTCTTAAGAATTCATAAGAATTTACAGGTCTAAAACATGTTTGCAGAAAATTTACAGCAAAGTTTGGAATGTATATTTCCCCTATGTTGCAGCTATTTGATCTTCTAATCATGTTGCATCTGTCAAAATCCTCTTACTGCTGTGCAGACAGTCAGCCAGCTCCTCTTGCTTCATCCTCCTTAGAAACTGCAATGTTATCTTCAGAAATGCCTCTCTCCTGCTTGCTCTCTGCTCTTCTTCCTCACCATCCACCACCTCCTCATCGTCACTCAGTGAGCATTCTGGGTAATCTGGACTCAGAACCCTTTGGAACTTCCTCAGCTCATTCTTCACAAAAGTGACAATGTTTTCCTCGAGCAGCTGGAACAAAGTAATATTCATTTTTTATTAATACTCTTTATTTAATGTTTTTGGAAAGGGAAAAAAACAAAAACAAAAAACAAACAAACCAACGAAGCAAAACAGACAACAACAGCAAAACAAAACAAAAAAAGAAAAATAGTTGACCTTTACTTAAATAATCATACATTTAGTTTGTATAGGAAGAAAAAATTAAATATAGAAAAAACATTTACATCTCTATATAATGTGTCAACTTTTACGGCACCCACTTAATGTGCCTCAAATAGTCATTTGAAGTAGACAAAGGAAACAAAAAAAATAAGTAAAAATAAAAATAAAAAAACTAAACAAAAAACAAAAAAACAAAAGACAATCAACATTATTGTGTGTACTTATATTGGTACAAATGTCTACTAGGGTTCATGCATGCGTATCTTACTGTGCATCTCTACATGCCTCTACCTTCACTCAATGCTCTCAAGCTGTTCATACCTCATTCATTTCTAAGAACCTTTTCCATAGAAACTCAAAAACATCACAACAGTTCCTTATCCTATATGTTATTCTTTCCATATTATACATTTCCTTGATCGTTTCCTTCCACTTAGTTATTTGTGTTACATCTGGTTTCAGCGAGTTTTTAGTTATTTGTTTAATTGCAACTATTCATAGTATTCTGTACATGTACCTATTTGGTGTGAGGGATATTTGACTGGGAGTCTTTCCTAAAATTATATGCTCTGGACCCAGGGGAAGACTACATTGCAATACCAGACTCATTTCCTCTCCCACTCTGCCCCAAAAATGTTTTAAAACCGGACATGTCCAAAATATATGTGCATGGTGAGCTCTGTCTTCTCCACAGTTACGCCAGCATCTTGCCATGATGTCTTTATTATATTTTGATTGGATAACAGGTGTTTTAAAGTATCTTATTTGAATTTCCAGGAGAATTCCTTCCAAAGTAGAGATCTTGTAGTTTTCCAGGTATTGCTGCACATATTTGTCCAGTCTTCTTCTGTTATGTTTATATTCAGTTCATTTTCCCAAGTAGTCAGTTCCATGAGTCTTTCTCCCTCATCTCTCCCTTCAATGATTTGGTATATATGTCCAATTGCGTACTTATAGTGTATTTTATTATATGTATTTGCTATATATATATAATTAGGGGGTAGATGTCATTCAAAAGTTTTTTTATTGGCCATTGTTTTAGTTAGAAAGTTTCTTACTTGTAAATATTTATAGAATCAATCAATCAATCAATCAAATTTTATTTGTATAGCCCTTTACAATATCCGGACGGTACCCAAAGTGCTTTACATCAAAGCAATAAAATAGTACATAAAAACACAAGAAAGTGCTACAGTGCTGCAAGAAAACACAAGAAAGTGCTACTAGTGCTGCAGGGTGTTAAAGGCCCTCTAAAAGTGCATAAAATAAAAACAGGCAAAATAAGTACACCTAAAAGCAGGACTACCCTAGTCAGAGTTAAATGCCAATTTAAAAAAGTGTGTCTTCAGCTTTGATTTAAAAAGGCTGAGGTCAGTAGTGGTGCGAATGTCAGGGGGCAGTCTGTTCCACAGCCTGGGAGCTGTGACAGCAAAAGAACGATCGCCCCACTGTTTAAGTCTTGACCTTGGGACCTCTAACAGGAGCTGGCCGGAAGAACGGAGGGCCCTGCCATGATCACGGACAGTTAAAATCTCTGACAGGTAGGAGGGAGCCAGGCCATTAATGGCATAAAAAGCAAACAATAAAAGTTTAAAATCAATTCTAAAACGAACTGGAGCCAGTGGAGTGACGACAGCACAGGGGTAATGTGTTCACGCCTGGACGTGCCTGTTAAAAATCGTGCAGCAGCATTCTGGACAAGTTGGAGACGTGAAATTAAAGACTGGCTGAGGCCGACATAAAGTGCATTGCAATAGTCCAGTCTTGAACTGATGAAAGCGTGGATCACCTTCTCGAGGTCCTGCCGACTTAAAAAAGGCTTCACTTTGGCCAGGAGACGCAGCTGAAAAAAACTTGTGCTGACAACAGACCTAATCTGTTTATCGAATCTGAGCCCGCTGTCAAATGTTATCCCAAGATTCTTTACATGTGGTTTAAAAAAGGGCGCCAGAGTCCCAGAGCTTGTAATGAAAACATTTGACATAGATGGCGTGCCAAACAAAATGCATTCGGTTTTGCTGTCATTCAAGTGCAAAAAGTTCAGAGCCAGCCACTGTTTTATATCAGTGATACAGTCCAGTAACTGAGTAGGTACAGTGTTTTCATCGGGTCTCATGGGCAAATATAACTGTAAATCATCAGCATAAAAATGAAAAGACAGATTGTGTTTTTTTATAATTGATCCCAGAGGTAGCATATACGATGAAAACAGAATAGGGCCAAGAATAGAGCCTTGAGGCACCCCACAAGAGAGGGATGCCTGTGAGGAGCAGAGGTCACCAATCGTTACAGAGAAACTCCTATTTGCCAGGTATGACCTAAACCATTGGAGGGCGGTGCCACGGATGCCTGCATACTGCTCTAGGCGAGATACAAGGATAGCATGGTCGACTGTATTGAAAGCCGCTGTGAGGTCCAGCAGTACCAGCACAGCGGGGTTCCCAGCATCCACGGACAAGGCAATATCATTATGCACCTTTAACAGTGCTGACTCGGTGCTATGCCGGGATCTGAAGCCAGACTGAAATTTATCCAGGACAGAATTAATCTCTAAAAAAGTTTGTAATTGAATAAAAACAACTTTTTCCAATACCTTAGAAAGAAAAGGCAAGTGAGAGACAGGCCTAAAATTGGACAGCACAGAGGGGTCAAGATGTGGTTTTTTGAGGAGGGGCCTAACCACAGCGTGTTTGAAGGCAGCTGGGACAGACCCTGAGCTAAGACAGGTGTTTATAAAAACCAGCAAACTTGATCCAACAGAACTAAAAACCTCCTTCAGAAACTTGGCTGGAATAATGTCTAAGGGACAGTTAGTGGGTTTTAGGCCACTAACCACCTTAGTGAGAGATGAAAGAGAAATAGTCTCAAACTGCTCGAAAACAGCAGATTGTGCAGGAGGAACACACACATCATCATCATCAGGGGACATAAGCACATTACTGATATTCTGCCTGACTGATGCCACTTTGTCTATAAAAAAAGAGACGAACTCTTCACAGGTTGTGGTGGAGGCATCTGACAGGACAGTAGAGCATGGGTTTATAACAGAGTCAATGGTTTTAAATAGCACTCTCGGATGATTATAGCTGTTGGCTATAACAGAGGACAAATATTCTGACTTTGCCTCCTTCACAGCTCTCTGATAAGCAGCCAAACTGTCCCTTAACCAACCCAGTGATACATGCAGTTTGTCCTTTTTCCACCGCCGCTCAGCCTGTCTGCATTGTTGTCTGAGCAGACGGGTGTGGTCGTTCAACCAGGGATCGGCCTTGGTTTTGGTGCTTTTTTGCCGAAAAGGGGCAACAGAATCCAGAATTGCAGAGCATGTAGAGTGGAAAGTGGAGAGTAAGGTGTCTGGACAAAGGGGAGGAACCAGTCCACTGTCAGCATGCAGCTGAGAGTCCCCAAAGGCGACAGCAAACTCTCTGGCCGTTGATGGAGTAAAGATACGGCGTCTGCGGGCCGGGGGAACAGGCTTATTGGCAGGTGGGAGGGCAGCAAAATCAAAAACAATAGGGAGGTGATCCGAGATAGCAGTGTCCACTATTTCTCTAAGGGAAAGTGAAAGCCCATGAGAAATGACAAGGCCAAGAGTGTGCCCATGTTCATGTGTTGGTGCATTAACAGATTGAGTAAGGCCAAACGAATCCAAAAGGCCTTTAAACTCATTTGCCAGTTGATTTGCTGCACAGCAAACATGAATATTAAAGTCCCCACAAATCAATAGTTTATCAAACTTTGGAATAAAATCAGACAAGAACTCAGAGAACTCTTGGAGAAAGTTCTTGTTAAAATTGGGTGGGCGATAAACTGTTGCACACAAGACAGGACATGAGAGGTCAATCACAAACAACTGCAGCTCAAAGCTGGAATAATTAGTAGCGGTTATTATTTTGCATCTGAAGCTCTCTTTGAATATAGCAGCCAGACCGCCGCCACGACCGGCAGCTCGGGGGGTGCTGAAGAAGGAACAGCTGGGTGGGAGGAGCTCCGAGAATGCGCTGATCTCACCTGGTTTCAACCAGGTCTCTGTCAGCAGGAGGAAATCCAGATCACGTGTTGTGAAAAAGTCATTTAAAATAAATGTCTTATTTGTGAGAGATCTGGTGTTCAGCAGCGCCATATGAACTGAGCATCGACCAGGCAGGTGAGAGGAGCGGCTGAGCGGGCGGAGATTCCCCGGCACACAGCCCCGCTGGGAGATCCGCACTGGCCGACAACACGGGAGCGGCACCCCGGTGTCCCGGAGGACTGGCTGGAGCCATCGATATCTGTACTCCGTGGAACTCCGCAGATCGAGACCGCTGTAGTCTGTGAGGGATCCGGCTGGCAAACGACGGGGATCGTGGAAAGAAGAAGCCAGATAAGTTTTCACTTTAATAAGGATCCCTCCTCGCTTTCCGCGTCTTCTGCGGCGACTGTTGTGAGGTAACCAACAGGAGAGACGCCGTAGATGTGGCGGTATGGACGCCAGGAGAGGCGGCGGCGTCTTTGATTGTCCATCAGAGCCACAAATTGGTAACTTTTCGAAAGTGTCACGTATATTAAGAAGTTTCAGGCGATCATACACCTGCAGCGGTGAAACAATCCGTGCAACAAACAGCAGGCACAAGGAGAACAGCAAAACACTCAGCAGAGGGAGACGGCCAGCCAAACACAGGGGCGCCATCTTTCCACACTTCCTGAGTCTTTGGCAGGTTAAACTTTTTAGAAAGATTCTCAAAAGTTTCAACCCCCTTATTTGTGACCATCTGGATGAGATAGATAAGTAAGTATAGGTAAGTTTTGGAATAAGAATATGAATCTTGGTAAAATGTTCATTTTAATAGTTTCTAATCGGCCTGTTATAGTAAATGGTATCATTAACCATCCATGTAAATCTTGTTTGAGGTTATTTTCTAAAAGTCCAAAGTTATATTCTAATAATTGTTTTAAGTCTTTGGGGATTACAACTCCTAGATATTTTATTTTATTTTGTTCCCATTTAAATTTATATTTTAGTTGAACTTCTTGGGATATTGGTTGGCCAATTATCATTGCCTCTGATTTATTTGTATTTAATTTATACCCAGATATGTCACTGTATTGTTGAATCTCATCCATTATTTCATGTGACTGAGTTGGATTAGTTAAATAAAGAATAACGTCATCTGCATACATAGCCATTTTATGTTCTTCCCGTCCAATCTGTATTCCTTTTATCTTGTGATTATTTTTTATATTTTCTGCTAGTGGCTCCATGGCTAAGATGAAGACCAGGGATGTAAGAGGATCCCCCTGCCATGTACCTCTTGACAGTTTAAAATATCTTGACAGGGTACCATTTACTCTAATTCTTGCTGTTTTGTACATCATCTGCAGCCAGCTAATAAATGTTTAATCAAAACTGAGTTTTCTAAATGTTTCAAAAATAAAAGGCCCCAGCACCCTGTCGAAAGCCTTTTCAGTATCTAGTGTCAACATAAGTAGTTGTTGTTTTGTCTTTTGTTAATACTCCAGTATATTTATTGTTCTTCTTACGTTGTCACTCATATGTCTGTTAGGTACAAAGCCTGTCTGATCGGGGTTTATAACATATGGGATAATTTTTTTTAATCTATTTGCTTAAATTGATGTAAGCTGTTTTTGGTCTACATTCACTAAAGAGATTGGTCGGTATTCAGAACAATCAGTTGGATCCTTCGCCCTCTTTGTGAATTACAGTGATGATTGCAGAATTCCGGGTGGGAGCATATTCTTTTTTATCCAATGCCCAGTTGAATATCCAATCCAATCCAATCCACTTTATTTATATAGCACAAGTTAAAACAAACACAAGGTTTCCAAAGTGCTGCACAAAAGGTTAAAACAGAGATAAAATAAATAAATAAATAAGTACATTAAAAAAGAAAATATGCATGTGCACACATAAAACAAATAAAATCACATAAAAACACATAAAATCAACACTCTACGTGGTGTTAAAAGCCAAAGAAAAGAGGTGAGTTTTAAAATGAGACAGAGAGGAGGCCTGTCTAATGTGCAGCGGCAGACCATTCCAAAGCTTTGGAGCTGCTATGGCAAATGCTCGGTCCCCTCTGAGCTTAAGCCTAGCTTTAGGCACTGTCAGCTGACCTGAGAGATCGGCTAGGCATGTAGGGGTGCAGCAGCTCAGAGAGGTAAGGTGGGGCAAGGCCCTTCAAGGCTTTAAAAGCAAATAAAAGAATTTTAAAATGAATCCTAAAATGGACGGGCAGCCAGTGGAGTGAAGCTAAAATAGGTGAGATGTGCTCATACTTGCTTGTGCCAGTTAAAAGACGTGCAGCAGCATTTTGTACCAGTTGAAGACATGCAACCCCATATAAAGTGCATTACAGTAATCCAGCCTTGTGGTCACAAAAGCGAGGATTACTGTCTCAAATTGGTGTCTCTGAAGGACTGGTTTGATTTTTGCCAGCTGCCTTAACTGGAAAAAGCTAGATTTCACCACAGCTTTAATCTGGCTGTCAAATTTAAGGTCTGAGTCCATTTTTACACCCAGATTGTTCACACATGGCTTGTGATACTGTGCCAGAGAAAACAAATCAACTTGGGGGAGGGTCACAGAAGTGCCACCAAAGACCATGACTTCTGTCTTTTGTTCATTAAAACTCAGAAAATGTAAAGACATCCAAGCTTTAATGTCATGTAAACACTTTAGCAGTGGTTTAACGGAGTAGGAATCAGCCTTTTTGAGGGGGACATAAATCTGGCTGTCATCTGCATAGCAATGAAAAGAAATGCCATGTTTCCTGAGAATAGAGCCAAGTGGTAAAAGATAGAGAGAAAATAAAAGAGGGCCAAGCACAGAGCCCTGTGGGACCCCACATGAAAGAGGAGCAGTGGAGGACACAGAGTCATCTAGGCTGACAGAGAAGGTCCGATGTGACAGGTAGGACCTGAACCACTCTAGCAAACGAGCAATCAGCATTTCATGGTCCGCTGTATCAAATGCTGCAGTCAAATCTAAAAGTACAAGGATAACACAGTGACCAGAGTCAGTAGCTAAAAAGATGTCATTAAAAACTCTTAAAAGCGCTGATTCTGTGCTGTGCAATGTTTTAAAACCAGATTGGAAAATCTCAAGAATATTTTCTTCATTTAAAAAGTCCATGAGCTGAGAATACACAATCTTCTCTAAGATTTTAGAGAAGAAAGGCAATTTGGAGATAGGCCTGTAATTTGCCAAAACAGAAGGATCCAGTCCAGGATTTTTAGTAAAGGCTGCACAACTGCATGTTTAAGATTCACAGGGACTACTCCAGAGGACAGACTGCTATTAATAACTGTGAGACACGATGGCCCAATAGTGGGAAAAACCTCCTTAAATAATCGGGGCGGGACAGTATCATTAGGAGAACCTGAGGACTTCAAATGATTCACAATCTCCTGTGCAACAGGCAGGGTCACAGGCTCAAACGGGTCCAACACAGCAGAGCAGGGGACAAACACTGAAGGATCAGAAGCAGGAGGTGAAATAAGTGCTCTGGTAGAAGTGACTTTGTCAATGAAGTAGTGAAGAAAATTCTCACACAGAGCAGGGGAGGTCTCAATTCCCGTCTGTGGTGCCTTCAGAACAGAGTTGATCACTTTAAACAGCACACGAGGCTTATGACAGTTTAATATAACAATATCAGAAAAATATTTTCTTTTAGCCTCTTTCACAGTGGATTGGTAATGACGCCAGCAATCCCTAAGTATTTGAAAAGACACTTGCAATTTGTCTTTTTTCCACTTTCGCTCAGCTCTTCGACAGTCCTGTCTGGCAGTGCGGGTTGTTTCATTCAGCCAAGGCTCTGATTTAGCTTTCTGCTGCCTGGTCTTTAATGGAGCCGCAATGTCTATGGCAGTTTGACAGGTGTCAAGAAACCATGAGTTAAGAGCCTCTGTATCCTCACACACAGACTCGGGAATGACGCAGTTCTCACTGAACACTGCGGAGAAGTGAGCGGCAGCGGAAGGGTTAAAAACTCGACATCTGCGAGCAGCAGCGCGAGGTTTAACTGTGGGACAGCAAACAGCAGCTTCAAACAGTACAGGCATATGATCCGAGAAAAAGGCGTCACAGACCTCCAGGTTAAGAACAGGCAGACCATAAGATAAAACAAGATCCAGTGTGTGACCAAGTTCATGTGTAGGCCCAAGTACAGACTGCACGAGATTAAAAGAGTCAATGATGTTTAAAAAGTCTCGCGCCAAAGAGGTTTCAGGGCAACACACATGAATATTACAATCTCCAACAATAAGGACCCGGTCATATTTGGGCATAATATCAGCCAAGAACTCCAAAAAATCTGTTCAAAAGTCTTTGTTATATTTGGGAGGCCGGTAGATCACAGCACACAGCACCGTGTGGGAATGCCCCAGGTCAAACAGACTGAGCTCAAAGCTGGTGAAGGAGGATGACAGCGATAACTGTTTACAATTAAAGTCACTCTTCAAATCAGTCGCAATTCCTCCTCCTCGGCCAGAGGTCCGCGGAGAGTTAAAAAAGCAGCACTCGTCAGGTAAAAGTTTGGTGAAGACACTGGACTCACCGACACTCAGGCAGGTCTCGGAGATAAAGAGGAAATCCAGTTTCCGGGATATGAAGAATCCTTAAGGATAAATGATTTGTTCGCCAGCGATCTGGCATTTACCAGGCCGAACCTGGCAGGAGCTGGCGGGTCAGGTCAAACAGCTGACAGGGAGGCCCGACACAGAGGCCACAGATTCCCCAGATTTATTCCACGCCAGCGGTGACAGGGAGAGCAGGGTCCGCGGGGTTGGACCATCCCATCCGAGCCCGCCACCGGTACCAACCAGGCAGCGACAGGGTCCAGCGAACGTCCAGAGATACAAAGTCGAGGCCCCGCTCCATATCCTCCTCGATCAGAACGAACCAACCCGGCCCTCAGCCTCACCAGACAGCCACTACGTTTGCCCCGGCGGCGGTGGCGTTTTCGCCGAGGAAGTGGCGCTGGAGTGTGGCAGAGGTATGACGGGAAGTCAGAGAGGAAAGGAGGCAGAGTTTTTTGTCCATAACTATCAAAGTTGACCAGATTTTTGGCGGATATTCTCAGATCTAGCAACGTTTGGCGATCATACACCAGCAGAGTGTTGACGGTATGTGCAACAAGTGTTACGAGCAACAGAAACACACACAATAGTCGGAGCAGCTGACGGCCTGCCTCACACACTGGCGCCATCTTCCCCATCCTACTTCACATAGCAGTGGTATTATTTCTTGTTGAAATTCCTTATAAGATTCATTTGTAAATCCATCACTATCCGGGCATTTCTCATTTTTAGTTTCTCTTATGGTTTCCTGCTCTGTTATTGGTTTTATCAATTGTGTGTTTTGATCTTCTGTTACTCCAGCTAATTCTATATTTTCGAAATATTTCTGAATTCTTCCAGTATTAATATCTTGAGACTCTGGAGTATACCATTGTTGATGATATTCAAGAAATGCATTAGCAATTTCTGTACTTTTAACTACAAATGCTTTGTTCCTGTCCTTTATTTTGAGTATTCTTGATTTTGTATTTTGCTTTTTCAGCCGGAATGCTAATAATTTTTGCAATTTTGGTCCATTATCATTGTATTTCTGTTTTGCAAAAATTATTGCTTTTTCAACATTTTCTAATTCTATTTGATCGAGTCTTTTCTTAATTTGCCTTATTTCATTTAGAGCCTGGCTATTTGTTTTCTTTATATGTTCTCTTTGAAGTTTGTTTGAACAGACTAGTAATTGCTTTTTTTCCTTATCTTTTTCTTTTATCTTATGTGATGCAAGCATTATTATTTGTCCTCATATTACTGCTTTGGCCCCCTCCCATACCATGATTGGGGACACCTCTCCATTGTCATTTTTTTCTTAATATTGTTTTATTGTTTTTTTTTAATCGTATTCTTAAAGTCAGCATCTTTCAGGAGTGAGTTGTTTAGTCCCCAAACTGTTGATCTTTTTTCAGTTTGTAAATTTAATTTAATAGAAATCATGGCATGGTCTGAAATTTCTATTGCACCAATTTGGCACTCTGAGACTTTTTCTAGATCTGTTTTGAACATAAAAAGGTAATCTGATCTTGATTATTTATTGTGGGCTGTAGAATAATATGTGTAATCTTTTTTGTTAGGGTTTAATTTTCTCCAGACATCTATGAGACCAATCTCCGCCCTCTGTAAAATTTGTGCAGCTTTCTCTGCTTTATGTTTTACATTACGTTGGCAGTCTAGTTTAGAGTTCATAACTAAATTTAAGTTTCCCCCCCCATAACCATTATTCACATTAATACTTATCAAGTCAATTATTTTGGATATAAGATCAGACCCTTGTTCTGGAGGCTTGTATACATTTATCAGTGTTAATACTTCATTGTCTATTTTTCCTTTAATCAATATATATCTCCCCTCTTTGTCTACAATAGTTTTTTCACTCTGAAAGGGGATGTTGTTCTTAACCAACATTGCCACCCCTCTTCTTGCAGAATGGATAGATGTTAAATACACTTGAGCATTTGCCAGTCTTTCTAATTTCTTGTGTTCTTCTTCTGAAAGGTGTGTTTCCTGAACAAAGTAATATTCAATTTTAGAAAGGACAAACTAGCATTGATGTCAAAAGGAAGGTAAGTTTATTTGTACAGCAACTTTTGGTAACAAGCCATAAACAAAAAATGTTGACAACAAAACATATAAAAAATGAGCATCAAAATGTTAACTTGATGATAAATCATGAGTATAATGCTTAAAGTTTACGATTAAAGTTATGAATGAATAAGCTCAAATCTAGTTTACTAAAAGATGGTGGCAAACAGTCCAGCAGAAGTGAAGATCTGAGGTTTTCTGGGAGTTTGTTGCAAATGAAACTGATGTTTAGTTTGTAATGACCAGATAAGAGCTGAGTGTGTTACAGCCTATTCTTAATGTTAGATTCAAACAATGAGGTGACTCAGTGGCTTGTACTGAAAAGTTACTTGTTCAGTGTAGGGATGTATATCGTTAGGATTTTATCGATACCGATACCGATACTCCTTATCGGTACCGATACTTATCGGTACTCTTATAGATACTACAACATGTCATTTTGTGTAAAAAAAAATCTTTAAAAGACTTTACAAGATGTCAAAAGATTCAACCTTCTTTTTATTACCACAAGGTAATAATAAAGCTTCAACAGAACAGAAGCTATGCAATTACAAGTACACCGGAACAGATAACCTGGGCCCGTATTCACAAAGAATCTTAAGGCTAAAAGTAGCTCCTAACAGGCGAATTTAGGAGCAACTCCTAAAAATAATGGGCGTGTCAGTCGTAACTTTAGGACTCCTAATTTTTGAAAATAAGAGTTATTCACAAAACATTTTAAGCCTAAAAGTAGCACCTAAGTCTGGGAGACCTTAGAAGCAGTCCAGAGGACTCTTAACTCGCTAAGACCTGGTCACAGCAGAATGTTCTGGAGACGCTAAATAACAGGGAATTATTAAAACGATATCGGATGGACCGCTAAGGGATCAAAGTTGTGGTTGAGTTGGTGAGGGACGCAATAACGTTCCCAATCAACCGAAACAATCGAATAACGCCGGAGTTAAAATGTTTGGCAACACTCCGGTATTTGGCTATGGTATTGTATTACCTGGGAACATCAAGTGATTTAAAAATTATCCCACTGTGTCCGTGTTTAGTGCGGCGCCTTTGCACGGCATGAGCGAACTCTGTGTTTTAACTCGAATTTACTGACTTAATCCCCCGGGTCGATCGCACCGGAGCCCTTACTGGAGCAGCACAACAGTTAGATATGGATATTTTTAATATAATAACAGGTGAGCCTGTTGAAAGATGGAAAAATGTTCCTTACCGCATGCTGCCATGCATGTAATCCATCTAATCATCTTCAGAGATTTCGCTCTTCTGATGAGCCTCCTGAATTTGCACCCAAAATGCTGTCAAAACTTTCATTTATAATTCCCAACGCAGCCTCCATAATTCTCGACTGGGAAAAAGGCAGAAAAAGGTGGAACACACAACAAACCTTAAGAAAAACAAAAAACGACCCCAAATCACAGAGATGCCGATTCGCACCGGACTAATATTATCACATGACCTCTGTGGTTGGCGAAATATGATAGGTAATTTGCAGTGGAATTTTTACTTTACAAATTACGGGACATGGCAAATTTGCACGGGATTAAGATCACAGACGACCTCCACAATTATTACAAATTACTGGAGGTCCCCAGGTTATACTAGTCCTGTGCGAATCGGAAAAAGTTGCATTCCATCAATACACAAATTGTCTTTGACGCACGTTACAATATACTGGACATTGTTGCGAAATGGCTCGGATAAACACACGATTACCGAATTTTAATAGAGAGAGGTTTGACGCAGCTTTTCGAGCAATTCACGTTTTTCATCGCAATCCTCTAATTTTGGGGGTGAACTTAATTCTCCTCATAAATACATTTCTTTATTTAATATCTTTTCATAGGCTTTGTAATGGGCTTGTAGGCAACTTCCTTATTTTCACTTCATGCATTGCGTAGCCTAAATGACTTTTCAGTGGGCTGCCTTGTCACTCAACAACCAATCACCGTTGTCACCGCTTCTAAGTGCGTCCTTATAAAATGACGTCATCCATAGCAACAAAGAGTTACTTCTAGTTTGGGAGTTCACTGTTTTCATAACTAAAAGTAGGTCTCAGCGGCTTTGTGAATTACTTTTAAGAAACTACTCCTACATAAAAACTTTTAGTCCCATTTAGGAGTACTCCTAACGCTAAGATAAAAGTCTTTGTGAATACGGGCCCAGGACTTTTATATCTGGCGGATGCTGGAGCACGACGCAGCAATTCAGCGGAATTAAGCACTAAGCAGACAGGAAGTCAAGTACCGAAAAATCAATATAACCTCCGGTTACTTTTCAAAATAAAACAGTCCGTGTTGAAACCAGCACACAAATCTCAAAAAAGAGACAAACACAAGCTCTTCTACTAATCCTTTGGTTGGGAACACTTCCTGTTGTTGTTTTTTTGACACAGACCTATAACTGCGGTCACGTGTGATTATAGGCGAGTTCAAGATCACGCAGTGCTGCGCAGCGCTGCGCAGCGCTGCATAAATCGTGATGCATGCTGGTTAAAATGTGTCCCCGATGACCTGGATGGGAGTGGTTTCTGCTCCGCATCTGATGTCACATGACCTTAAGTTATCGCGGGAGCGAGGCTGCTGCAGAGCATTCGCGCAGTTGCTCTCCAGGTACTGCGTGACCCCAGACCCACCTTCATGACGTCAGGACTTTGCCCTAATTGGCTCTCATCTACGCTGACGTACATGACGTGTGTTCCGATGAATTTCCATATCCATAAGGCCTCTGCCTCTTTTCTACTCAAATATCAAATACTTTCAGATCAGTAGCAGCCGTGTGGCTGCACCTGTGGGATAGTCACCATGAATAAACCTATAAAATCCTTCATGTAACGCAACAACCCTGAAAGATGCCGTCAATAAACTGCTCAGTTCTGTCAGCTTAGGGTGATGATGGAGAAGTGCTTAACTGCTGTGTTCAGTGTTATCTGTACTATCCACTCTTATTAATTAACCCTTTCTGTTCCCGTCACATTAACAATACAAAGAATTATCCTGAGCTATTCTGCGTGTGATGAGATGGCGCAGCGGGACAAGGCATCTGATTCAGTCATTTGTTCTGATTATTGTATTTCATTCATTCAGTGAAATGTATTTAATTCATTGTGATGTTGCTATGAGAAAATGCATCATCTTATGAGTCTATAGTTATGCTTATTTGTTAAATGTAGTCAGCAAATTCCCCTCAGCTGTGATTTAATCATGATGCACCTAAGCACAGTTGTCATCATAATAATGAATAACTGTTGTAATTGTATTGTTATTGTGCAAGACTTACTATAATGTACCAGATAGACAAAGTTCAAATGTATTTAATGGTGACATTACAAGGAAAACAGAACATGATCATTTACAGTAAGACAACATTTAGGCTCTTCATCTACTCTTGATGCGCCGCTGTGTGACTGTTTGAAGTGAAGCAATTACAAAGTATCCAAATTTGAAGTTGTTATTGTGACAAAGCTGTCACATTCTGTTGTCTCTAAATATGAACTATATGTATATATATATATATATATATATAAATAAAAGTAATCGGATGAACACATCCTCTGCAAAAATACAGGCTTGACACGGGTCTTGATCCGCGGTCGTCTACATTCAACACAGCAGCAGTTCCACTGTTCTATTCCCTCAGCCCAAATGTTTTGGTTGACTAATATTTTGAACATCTCAGATTGAATAATTTCTGAAGGAGATTAATATGAGAAAAAGGCCAGCAAAGTTCCCATAGTATCAGGTAAGAAAACTGATCGCAGTCGTTGTTGATTGTAATCAAACATTAATGGAATTTCAATTTCCTCCACTTCTTCGCCGACGAAGAAGGCAAACACCGCAAGCTCAGTCAGGTCACGTCACGTCTACGGGAAGAGAGAGTGTCCGACTTCATAGCAGCGTTTGTAGCCCCGCCCCTGCTGTCACCAGCAGATCTCGCTGATGCAGTCAGGCAGCAGGAGGTCAACTTGAACGCGCCCATTATCGCGGAAACTCCTTGGCCTCGCGACGCCAGCTGTCTACCGTACTGTGCCGTGGGTGACTCAAAACGCAACCGGTGGGGGTTACCAGACGGCAGACGGCGGAGCACAACCAGATCGGAGCCGTAACGCAGCAGACAGTATCCAGGGGAAATACGGGGTAAGCAACATCACCAAACACTTGGAGCATAGTATGAAGCTAAAGGAGTGCGGCGTGTTTGATTGCTATAACCAAGCGAGTAAAGCTAGCAGCACGGCTAGCAGCACGGCTAGCAGCACGGCTAACGCTAAAGACTGCAGCGCCGTGACAGCGGCACCCGGTTTCGTTTCTGCGACGTCAAGTCATGGAGTTTGTTGTTAAGTTTATAGTCATTACAGTAGGGTAGACGTTCAAAAACCATCCATGTCAAAAAACGCTAAAAAAAAAATCATCAAAAAAACCCTTTTTTTAAAAAAAAAAAAGTACCGATAACAATACCGTTTGTCCAGAATCTTAATGGTACCCTGGTACTGTCCCAATTAGGAGCCGGTACCAAAAAGTACCGGTCCCAGGTATACATCCCTAGTTCAGTGTGTGTGGTGCTATGTGTGATCAGGCACTATAAATGCCCTTGGCAGTTGCAGAACCGCATATGTATTTATGGAGTGGATCAGACAATTCCGATATAACAATATAATCCTTTATATTCTTTATTGATTCTATTTTGTGCAAGTCTGCACCCACAGTTGGTTGAAGTGATGAGAGACGGTTGGAGAATACAGTGTCTCCTCACACCATGCAACCGTCTAACATTTACTATATTTTTTGGTATTTGCTGACACTACTGCGTGTCATTCTAATCATTAAAGCATCATTGTGCTTACTTTAGACTGATGGTTGGATGGTTGGTCTATGGCGCAGAAACTCTCTGCTGCTTCAAGATGGCAGTGCGGCATCAATGTGCCTGACCACAGCTCACTTTGGGACCATCAGCCCAGGGGCAGGTACATTTGCCATTTACATAATGTGGGCACCAGCTGTGAAAATGACAGCTGCGTTGGTCTAAAACTTGTAGTGGCTCTTGTAGACTGCTTTGCACTGAGAGCCATATGTCTCTTCTGGTCTTAGTGCAGAGTCAAGTTTTTCTCAATCCTGTTTGGATATAAGTCCTGATCTGTTCTTAAGATGACTATAGGCTGATTTTCTATTTTTCTTAATGTATATGTTTAAATTCTGTTGAGTCCAGGAATACTTTTGAAGATTTTTGCCTTGGTTTAATGGAAGGTTAGCAATTACTTTTTAAGTGTTCTCCTTTTGCTATAATGAAAAATATTTCATTTTTGCCGTGGTGCCATAATCACCTGATGATGTTGTTATATAAACTAGCGTGTATCTGCATGATCATTTTGTTTTCCATAGTCTGAACTGATAGGAGTGTGCAGATATTAGGTATTGATCAGATGTCTCAAGGATGGAGCCTTGGGGAGATCTTTTCTCAACCCTCATAACAAAGCAGCTGGTCAATAGGACAACCTGGGGACTGGTAGCTTGTGTTTGTTGAAGTTAGCAATAGCAGCTGTGCTTGTAGCTTTACACACCATGAATATGGAGTCCAAGTCCGTTCGATGTCGCCGTTTAGACTGACCACTGGAAACCACCGAGCTCTGAAGCGGAAGTCTGTGGAAAAAGAATCAGACATGTTTTTGAACATAAAACTCACAATCTGTTGTGTTTCTAAAGTTAAAATTAATGTTAGAAACGCAAGATTGGGTCTTAGAATATTAATAGAGAAATATGATTCAAGTACAAAGTGTTCATGGTAGTTTCAGCAGCATAAATAGATCTGTGATCATTCTCACTTTTGCTCAGCAGACTTCTGTTGATGTTTGAAGTCAACATGTTGTCCCTGCGAGTGATCACTCTTCATGGACACACAGCTGCTTCCAGAGGGATCTGATCTCTGCTGAGGGATCCTGTTTAAAAAAAACACAATACATTTTTCTTCTATGTTAAATATTTTCGATGCAAAACTTTTCTTTTTTTTTAGCAAAATACTTTTACCAGTGTTGTAAGAGTGGCGTAGCCCATTCAGGAATAGGGCAGAGCGTGAGGTGTGCGTAAGGTGTGAGTGGGCGAGCGAGAGAGTAGCAGTAGTCATGACAGGAATAAACTGTACAGTATAAACGTGACAGCGCCTCAAAGGACGGCAAAGCTCCCTGGTATTATTTACCGACATACGACACACGTGAAAGGGGGTTCACCCCAAAGGTAATCATAAACTTCAGCCCTGGAGGAAATCATCTCCTCTGTGCTTCCCGACCACGGTCCAGGAGCCGAACAGGAATGGTGTAACACCAGCTTTCAGTTCTTACTTTTGCTCAGCAGACTTCTGTCGATGTTTGAAGTCAACATGTTGTCCCTGCGAGTGATCACTCTTCATGGACACACAGCTGCTTTCAGAGGGATCTGATGTCTGCTGAAAGATCCTGTTTAAAACAAACACGGTAAATTTTTCTTTTATGTTAAATTTTCTCGATGCAAAATTTGTTTTTTGTTTGGAAAACTACTTTTTTTTTTTTATGGCATAGACACCTTTATTAAGCAGCAGACAGATAGGAAATATGGGAGAGAGAGGGGGATGTGACATGCAGCAAAGGACCTCCGGCCGGAATCGAACCAGGGTCGGCTGCATATGTGGCATGCACGCTAACCACTCAACCACCTGCGCGCCGGAAAACTACTTTTACCAATTTTCGGTTCTTACTTTTGATCAGCAGACTTCTGTCGATGTTTGAAGTCAACATGTTGTCCCTGCGAGTGATCACTCTTCATGGACACACAGCTGCTTCCAGAGGGATCTGATCTCTGCTGAGGGATCCTGTTTAAAAAAAACACAATACATTTTTCTTCTATGTTAAATATTTTCGATGAAAAACTTTTCTTTTTTTTTTGCAAAATACTTTTACCAGTGTTGTAAGAGTGGCGTAGCCCATTCAGGAATAGGGCAGAGCGTGAGGTGTGCGTAAGGTGTGAGTGGGCCAGCGAGCGAGTAGCAGTAGTCATGACAGGAATAAACTGTACAGTATAAACGTGACAGCGCCTCAAAGGACGGCAAAGCTCCCTGGTATTATTTACCGACATACGACACACGTGAAAGGGGGTTCACCCCAAAGGTAAACATAAACTTCGGCCCTGGAGGAAATCATCTCCTCTGTGCTTCCCGACCACGGTCCAGGAGCCGAACAGGAATGGTGTAACACCAGCTTTCAGTTCTTACTTTTGCTCAGCAGACTTCTGTCGATGTTTGAAGTCAACATGTTGTCCCTGCGAGTGATCACTCTTCATGGACACACAGCTGCTTTCAGAGGGATCTGATGTCTGCTGAAAGATCCTGTTTAAAACAAACACGGTAAATTTTTCTTTTATGTTAAATTTTCTCGATGCAAAATTTGTTTTTTGTTTGGAAAACTACTTTTTTTTTTTTTATGGCATAGACACCTTTATTAAGCAGCAGACAGATAGGAAATATGGGAGAGAGAGGGGGATGTGACATGCAGCAAAGGACCTCCGGCCGGAATCGAACCAGGGTCGGCGGCATATGTGGCATGCACGCTAACCACTCAACCACCTGCGCGCCGGAAAACTACTTTTACCAATTTTCGGTTCTTACTTTTGATCAGCAGACTTCTGTCGATGTTTGAAGTCAACATGTTGTCCCTGCGAGTGATCACTCTTCATGGACACACAGCTGCTTCCAGAGGGATCTGATCTCTGCGGAAAGATCCTGTTTAAAACAAACACAGTACATTTTTCTTCTATGTTAAATGTTCTCGATGCAAAACTTTGTTTTTTGTTCAGCAAAATACTTTTATCAGCTTTCAGTTCTCACTTTTGCTTAGCAGACTTCTGTCGATGTTTGAAGTCAACATGTTGTCCCTGCGAGTGATCACTCTTCATGGACACACCGCTGGATACAGGAGAGTCTGGTCGCTGCTTCTTCTGCCTTCAACACAACACACAGAGCTTTGAGTGTGAATAATGATGGTGGAGTGATGTGAGTGGTGGACAGGTGGAGATGGTGGTCTCACCTCTGAGCTTTGGTCTGGCTGTCATGTTCCCCAAACAGAGTGGTTTTAGAGGGACGGACTCCCTCCTCTCGGTCCTCACCCTGATTCATAGCAGAGCCCACACCTTTACACCTTCACACACACACTGACACGTGCGCGCACACACACACACACACACACACACAAGCATGTATTTTTATACAAATTGTTTAAATGTGCAACATGTCACCTCCCCAGTTAATTCTCCCAAGACATAGGGGTCAGCATATCAACAGAGTAACCAGTAACTGCTTCTAAGTGTGGCAGCCATTAGCTAGTTAGCTCAGTTAGCTGTGCTGTGAGTGGTCTGGACTGGGAACTCAGGTGGTATCATGAAAAGGGACAGGAATGGGCTAGCTGGTTAGCATGCTAAATTAAAGTGAAACTCTCGCCAAAATGCAACCTCAGCTTTTTTTGTGAATGTATATGAGTCGTGTATTCTCGAGCATTGAGAACATTGTGTACACAGAGCAGTGGTGGCACAAATACAGCATGTTCTCGCCAATGAAGAGGGCACTTTAGCACAAATTTTTGCCACCCAAGAGGGCAGTTTATCATGATTTAACCAGCCAAGGGGGCAGTTTAGTGTGTTTTGTCTCCCAAGAGGGCACTTTAGTGGGCGTTTTTCAACAATTGGACCACCCCACCCCGTGCTCACCACTGACACAGAGTTTGCATAATCACCATTGTATCCCCGAATATAATTGGTTGAGCGTATTCGCCAATCGGACAGCAGGGTACGGCAACACCACTAGGACAAACGGGACAAACCACACAGCCCTGAATGCCTGAATGACAAGTATTGCGATTTGGTGTCTTGACTTGAATGTTTGCAAAATGTCACACAGAGCAATGAACTTCAGTATGTTTGTCTGAGTGCTGTCTTTTCTTTCCTCCATCGTTGACATTAATCTGATAAAATGCTGATCATTTTTTGTAACTTGGACCCTGTTGCACACAGACATTTTTTATTTTGGTAAAACTGTTTTGTTCATATTCTCGATCTAGGCTACTTCTTTCTCCCTGAAAATTATAAACGTAATATTTAAAAAAAATAAACAAATGCCTACATGCTTGAGCATGCATACAGGAAAAATCTAAGCTATTGCCTACATGTCATTCAGGCATTCAGGGCTGTGTGGTATGTCCTGTTTGTCCTAGTGGTGTTGCCGTACCCTGCTGTCCGATTGGCAAATACGCTCAACCAATTATATTCGGGGATACAATGGTGATTGGCATGCCCCCAAGGCCTGCCCCCTTACTGACAAAAACCGCCCACCAGAAAAAAATCACTCGCGGGCGAGAAGGGGAAAAGTTTTCCGAGCGAGGAGAGGAGAGTTTCGTGAGCGAGCAGTCTGCGCGGGCAGGGTAAAGTATTGCGAGCGGACTCTGCGCATGCTCGAGCTGTTTTTCTTCTGGCAGGCAACAATATTGCTCCAGGGGGCAGAGATGCAGGATGAAAAATAACTTGCGAGTGCTTGGAAAAGTGCTTAGGGAAAAAAAATGCGCGCATGGATCTTTTATGCCGCATGCGAGAGTCTCAATGTGCGCTCGTGATTTATGGCAGTATTCTATGCCCATAGAGG
The DNA here is from genome assembly GCF_900880675.1 of Sparus aurata. Classification (NCBI taxonomy): domain Eukaryota; kingdom Metazoa; phylum Chordata; class Actinopteri; order Spariformes; family Sparidae; genus Sparus; species Sparus aurata. Next base: position 30,709,945 of record NC_044208.1, on the reverse strand, counting down.
ACAGTTAAGGTGGAACGCTCCTAAAGCTTAGTTCCATATAAATGCACAGATAATTAGTTGTTTTGTCGTTAGTGAAAAACAATATTGACCTTGAAGATGAAAAAGAGCCTCATGATGACTGGGAGCGGAACAAGCTACTGCCAACGTGAGCTGCTCAAAACCTTCTTTTTAGTAAACTCTGTGTACACAAACAATGTTCTCAATGCTCGTGTTCATATGTAAAGACCCTGGTGATACTACCAGCAAAGTTTCACGTTGTGTCGAGCCTTCTTACTGTTTTAAAAATAGAGATTTTGATTCTAGCGCTAATTTGCCCCAAGCACTGACATTGAAAATTAGTTTGACCTGAAAACGAAAATACGCTAAATCTAAAAAGTGCCTCTTTCGTCGTAATTATGCTTTTACACGAAGGTTAGACTCAGGTACATTCACAAAAAAAGCCTAAGTTGCATTTGGGTTGAGGTTCACTTTAAAAAGTTTTATCTCTGCAGTACATTATATAGATGTGCTTTATATAATACCAAATCTCTAATATCTCCACATTCTGCTGAACATTTCAGTTCATTTTTGAATGTTTTAAACAAAACTATTTCATATTGCACCTTTAAAGCCACTGTGACATGAAGAAAAACAACAGTAAACACTAAACAGTCACAAGATCAGAATTAGACTTTATTTCTTAATTATAAAATGAATACGTGTCAGATCGTATGAATCTTTGGACTCAAGCAGTGCAGGTCTTTGATCTACAGGAGGGTATAAACGTTAATAAGGTTTTAGTAGATTATTTACAAAATGGATGACGATGCATGAGAACTTTATTCTACCATGCAACATGATTTTTATGTTTTTATTGTTATCAACACCAGGAACAAAGATGATGAGCGAATGAGAAGCACTGCAGCTGAGGCATAACTCAGAATAACACGCACTGGGAAGAATTTATATATAGATTTATTGTGAAAAACATTTTACGTTGCTTGTGTCGGTTTTAAAGGTCCTGATATAGTTGTGTTTTATTTACTTGTCCTGTTGTGTTTTTTCACTGATTCAATTGCACTGAAGCTGATTGAACGAAAACCTTGAACATTGATGCTGCGCATTTACAACAGACACCAAACAGACAACAGCTAACTGAGATATTGTGAAATCTGTGTGACTCAGCAGAAAATAAACTGCTGAGTTGATTAAAGCCATTTTTCTATGAACTGATTTTATCGTGTATATTTGTTGTTGTTGACACTGTTTCTCTCTGCAGTTTATATCATGCTGTCCAGCTCAGTAGATGCAATTTTGCGTCTATTTGCATCTTTGCTTTGACTTTGTGTGTCATCCTGATGTGTAAAATATTCACTTTGACGACGGGCTGTGAGTGAGGACTCTTGTAATGGTTGCATAGTGCAAAGGAGATGGTTCAGGTAAAGAGGTAACCTTCGTGTTAAATTGGGAACACAGTAAAAAATAATAACACAAAGCTGCATGTGTTCAACAAATTTACACGTCACTGCTACAACAAAATGCTTAGATAAATTAACGTTTGATTGTAAAAATAATCTGCATGAAGTCGACGACTGAAGGAGAAATTGATCAGCAGCTTTAATCAGAAAACTCACCAAAGAAAGAACAAATAATTACCTGGCATAAGAATGTGTTTGACGGTCTGTAGGTTGTCACTCAGCCTCCCATCTCAGTATTCATCTTCAAACTGAACTGTTCTTTAATGACATCTGATAACAGAGCACCTCTGAACTTTGGAACAAAGGACTGAAGTCAAACATTGACAGTATAAATATTTATCAAAGGATCATAAAGATCTGATGTCACAGTCATCATTTCTGACCACTGACAGGCCTCAGCAGGTCAGAGAGAGTCAGAGCTGATCGATGCAGAGTTTCTCTATTTACACCAGAAAACTACAGTTAAACTCTCTGATGCATGAATCTTAAACCTCCCGAACTTGAATTTCAAGATGTACCTAAAAGTCAAACGTTTACAGTTGTGAGTAAATATTAAAGAAAAACCTGTTTACTTTTATTTTTGGTGAACTTTAGTTCAAATCCTTGGCTCCCCCAATTACATGTTGAAGTATCCTTGAGCAGGATACTGAACCCCAAATTAATTCTGATGAGCAGTTGGTTAACATGGCAGCTATCAGTGTATGAATGAATGGGTGAATGTTGAGCGATTACTAAAATGGAAAAGTTCTGTAGAAATGCAAGTTCATTGAACATAACATTGGATGAACCAGGAAGTCTCTTTGACTCAGCAAACCCAGTTATATCATTATATTATCACATCACAAACACTAGAATGGCATTCAGTAGAGCGCACACCTCCGCCAAGACCCAACATTTCCCTTTAAATCATTTGATAAAAAATAAAACAATGAATGACTGCTTTACCATATTATAAACAGATTTTATTGAGTATAAGATTTAGAACTTTTTGAAACATTCACCTGCTTAGTTTAATCTCCCCACAGATCTGGATCCAAACAAAAGTCCTTCATATCTGTTCTAAATTTGGATAAACTTGGAAGACAGGGAGGTTAAAACTTCTGGTCGACAGCTATGTTATCAGGGCCGATACAGATTATCATAAATCAAGGAGAATTAAAACTGATGTTTGGGACGGATATTTATTTGCAATAGAGATCAAACTCTTGTCAAAGTTTCAAACAACCAGTAATTTTGAGGCACCACACAAATATTTCCTTCTTCTTCTACTTTAAAACTTCCTCTTCTACATGTATTTGTTTACTTCAATCACTAGATCACTAGATACTTTGCAGATATAGATTATTCCATGTCTATAGACTATTATTGTGACATGTTATCAATCAGATTGTGTTGTGGAAATCTGACTGAAAAATGACAGATGCCGGTAATCTGAAAAATGCTGATATAAGCCTAATTATTGTCCAGGGCCCATAATCATCCTAACCCTAGCTTGTAGTTACTGTTACTCCTTTCACAGTGGACAAAAAACTCACCTACATCTGGCTAATCAGTATCAGTATCGGCCCTGAAAAGGCCATATCAGTCGACTACTACTCTATATAAAAAGTGTATCTCGAGTGTATCTCAACGACATCATACTAAAGAGACAGACGCTCTGGTTCTGAAACTTTTCCTTTCTGAACTGGATCACATTTGGAGCATAAACTGGACTATCAGCATTGATGCACTCTTAATAGGTTCTTCCTTCTACAGCTCACACAGAGACACAGAACCAGATGACCGAATGCCAAACCCAATACCAATACCAAGTCCAGGATAAAGAGGTTCAGTGAATGTGGTGTTGAAGGTGTGAAGGTGGATCAGTGAGTCAGAAGAGACTCTGTAGAAGGACAGAGTGCCAGCAGGACAGTCCACATACACTGCTACTCTACCAGAGGAGGAGGAGGAGCGCAGGGGGAGGTCTGTCACTCTGTCATTGTGCCAGACGGAGTACCCACCACCTGAGCAGCTCAGACTCCAGGACCGATCATTCATCCCAAATCTGCAGTCAGCACTGTTTCCTTTCCTTCTGATTCCTCTGTAAGTCACTGCGATATGAACTGCTCCTCTCCACGCGACCTCCCAGTAACAGCGACCAGTCAGACCAGTCGTACACAGCAGCTGAGAGAAGCAGTCGAATCTCTCTGGATGATCGGGATATGGCTGGTACTCTCTGACTGTGCTCACGTTCTTGTTGTCATCTGATAGTTTGAACTTCCTGTATGCTGTGTCTGGGTCCAGGGTGAGTTCACAAGCAACTGATAATAAGAGAACAAGACACAACACAGCAGCAAATAATCATTACATACAACAGTTAAAATATATTTAGCAGATTCATGTTCCTGAACAACTATCTGTTGATTGAATCTAAAGGAAAAAACAGTGGTTGGTTTAGTTATTTGGGCAGCTGTGGCTCAGGACCCCTCTTATTTAAGACTTGAACCCCCCTAAAAGAGTAATTTCTTCTCCTTCTAACCTTTATGTTACAAAGTGTTTACCATATTCATGCTTGGAGACCCCCCTGAAAGTGGTCCATACCATTTCTTAACCTTGAACTTAGTTAAAAGAACCATTGGAATGGCTTGAGTTCTCATTAGAGAATACATTCAAAACAGTATGTACTTGCCTATTTACGTATGTAAATACATTATTTCATTTGTGCAAGACATATTATCCTTAGTGTTGTATCGTAGGCAACTGGACCTGTTTCAATATCTTGAAGATGTTTCATCGCTCATCCAAGAGGCTTTTTCAGTTCTAGCTCACTAGAGGGGAGTTGCAGCCTTTCAAAATCTGTGTGGGAGTGTCCTTAGAGAGTCGTTAAGGACACGTGTGAGCTCTGAGTTTCACAGTCATTAGGCCAACTTGTGGGTTGTTGACCCAATCATTCTTTATGTGGGGTGCTAGGGCTGGGTAAGCCCAGGTGTGAACGTTTTTTAGCTCTCTGGGGAGAGAACTCAGTACAACATTGTAGGTGGGTGATTAGTAATATCTTAGGCCACCTCCTCTGTCTCCACCTAACACATTACTCAGTACTGAAGCGTGTGGTCTAACCAGTGTTTTGAGGTAGACAGTTGCAGTTCTGTGGATGGCCTTGAAGGCCAGCACCATCGTCTGGAATCAAATGCGGGCCACAACAAAAAGAAAGTGGAGGTCATGGAAGAGGGGGGTCACATTGGAGAATTTGGGTGGATTGAAAATGGGGTGCGCTGCAGCTTTCTAGTTATGCTGCAATGGTTTAGTCGCAGAGGCTGGGAGTCCATCCAAGATAGAGTTACAAAAGTCCAGGTGGGAGATGACCAGCGCTTGGACCAGGAGTTGAGCTGTGTCCTTTGTGAGGAAAGACCGGATCCTTCGGATGTGGTAGAGGGCAAATCTGCAGGATCGGGCCACAGCAGTAATGTTGGGGGTGCAGGAACCTCGCCGTCGGCGAAGGCGATACTATGACGTCCTTGACAGTGACTGACAGGTCTCATGCAAGGGCAGTCTTTCCCCAAGATAAAAAGGTGTTCAGTTTCGCTAAGGTTGATTTTGAGGTGTTGCACAGCTGTGCAGACATTCAGAGATGAGCGTCACAACGTGGCTGTTGGAGGAGGATGAGGGGAAAGAGAGTTTGGGTGTTGTCAGCATAACAGTGGTGATCAGAGGTGGTCCTAATAATGAGCCTTGAGGGACACCAGTGTGGTTTCTGGGCTCTCTTCATCAAAGGTGTAGGCGAGTAGTATGTTGATAAAAGAATTCTGCGGAGGCAAGGCTGGGTGGAATGATAGAGCAATCTTTATTGAAACAGCCCCCAATGCCAGCAGCCGATCCAGAAGCGGCCGCATTCTGATTTTCTCAAATCTATGGGAAAAGCAAGGCCAAAATGCTTTGCCCTCTGCCCTGTCAGAACTCCTATCAGCCTTTGATCTTAGGAGTTTTACCAAGTGCCACCCTTCTTCTCTTCTGTGCAAGGGTTTTTAGAGTCCATTTCCAGTTCACACCCACTTCTTCTAATTGGTCACTTCAGTATATTAGCCAATAGACAAAAAGAGGAGTTGACCTGTCTCCCTGCTCATCTCCAATTTGGCTGTGGTCAACCTAAGGTCTTCTCCCCAAATTGACACCTCTATCCTTCTACGGTAACATAAACATTTGGGCATCTCCCACGATTTGGCGTGCGGGCCAACCTCAGGTTTAGTACTTTATGATGGCTAACTTTTCACACTCATACAGCTGAAAAACTACTCTAGGACCCTTGGAGCTGTGAGTCTCACTCTGTCTGCATTCCTTAACTCACATAAGGAGAAACAATTAGTCATCGTTCAATCTGAGCTAAGTAGAACTCAAAAATCAGAATGTGTTACCATCCAGATACCTCACCAGTTTCCAGAAAGCAGGGTTTAGACAATGAACCACTCCATGTGACCTGAAAGGTGCGATTTGTCAGGTATGATGTGAACCAGGTTAAAGCAGTGTCACCAATGCCAAGTTCAGGAGGAGGATTTGATGGTCGACTGTGCCAAAACCAGAAGATAAGTTGAGAAGAATGAGGACTGATGAGTAGTACGAGGCACTGGAGGTACCATATAACTCAGTCACTGTGAGGAGGGCCATCTCAGTGGAGTGACCCGTCCTGAAACCTGACTGATTAGGGTCAAGGAGGGTTTTGGGGAAAGATAGGAGGACAGTTGGTTGTAGATGACGGACCATGACCTTGATGACTGAGAAACTTCATCAACAAGCAACTGCCATCAGGGAAAACTATTGCAATGAAGAGGTGTATTTGGTCTGCAACAATATTAAGGTAGTTGGTCCCTGTCAAAGTAACATCCACATCTCGCTGCCTTTGCTTGGCATCTTCGCATTGTGCATCGTGGTGCCATCTCTTCCCTCGGCAGGTGATCGATCAACTGCCAGTTGTAGGCCAGTTGGACAGGAGTCAGCATGGACATTCAGAGTAGTCTGTGGGCAAGCTGGGATACACTGTGTGTTCTGACACCTTTTGAGATAGATGGATAGATAGATATACTTTATTAATCCCATGCTGGGATTTCTATCATAGTGAGTATAAGCCTTTTCAACGATTTGTGCAATAGTAGCTCTTCTGTGGGATTAGGCTAGATGGGCTGGCCTTGACTGCTTCCCATACACATCAATGAGCCTTGGGTATTTTAATGACTACTTTTGGTGGTATCTAACCACTGCATCCTGGGAAAACCCAGAAGACCTACCAATCTGGAGATGCTCTGACCCTGTTGTCCAGCCATCACAATTTTGTCCTTGTGGAAATTAATCTGATCCTTCGGGCCCCTCATGACTGTGATAAGGTTGACAGAATTAGTTTGATTTTTGACTTGATATTTTTTACGAATATTTGGATTTCATTTTTTATTTCATACTGCTGACTTCAATTTCGGTTTAACTTTTGGAGGACATTTTTACGAATATACTGGAATTATATATTTAATTTGTAATCAGTTATACTCTTGGTCTGTTTGATTTGTGTTTTTGATTCACACTTGACTGCACCACAGCAAAGTGACTGCTGGTTTGGCCATGCTTACATTACATTTGTAACAGGTATCTAACAATTTATATCAGGTTTACATTTTTCAGCAAGCACAAATGGAAATGTGATCCCTGAAATTATCTTTAAAGGAGTCATCACCCGGAAATCGCAATTTCTCTCGTTAAATCATGCATATTGGTGTTGGACCTCTGTTGAAACTTGCCTGAAAAGCTAGAGTTTGAAAGTGGCTCAGTTTTTTCGCTTTGGCTCTTTTTCCAAACAGGAATAGCGCACAATAGTGCGCATTCCTAAAGCACAAGATTTTGACTCTGCTCCTGTGGTGACGTTACCACAGGAGGCTACTTGCATAAGCTCGCATAAGCATCGGCTCACAGCCGTCCTCAGCCAGACTTTCTGAGTGAGCACGCAGAATCTGCCTATTTCTCTGTCATTTTCACGCCATACGTCGTGAACTCAGGTCTTACATGTAAAACACGAGTGTGAAAAGTAAGACGGAAAAAAAAAAGAATTTACCATTCAGAGACATCCAGCTGTAAACGTCTCTCTTCCACCGTCTCTGCCTCTTCACTCTACTGTTCGGGTTCAGACTCCAGCTCGTACATAAATGCCTGAATTCCGTAAGGTTCGTCATTTAGTGTGTGCGCCATGACAGGGGGCTGTTTGTGTTGTGGAGTCTGTGTGCATGCAGGCTCGCCCCCCATTCCAGCTCTGTCCTTCCTGCGGCCAATCAACGCGCGCCTCATTACATATTAATACAATGCACATCCGGACCGGTCAAAACCTCGCGCATAATCTCGCGTGAGAAAGTCGCGGTATGAAAAAGTGTCAGAACAAGCTCTATGTTTGATTTTTAAATTTTTTTTTTTTCTAATAAGTTTTAAGAATTGATCCAAAGCGATCCAAGAGGGACTGGATATGTAAAAAACCAGCTGATGACTCCTTTAAAAAGTGTCACTGGGGGGTCTTAAGGGAATGTTTCCTAGGTATGCATTAATTAAGTTTTTTCACCTTAACATGCAAGGTGTGTTTGATCAGCTTTAGATGAAATGTGGTGGTTAGATTCTCATCAGTCAATATTTTGTGAGGGCCGTTATTAGAAAATGTAAATACATTTGCTGTTCTACCATAACGAAAATACACACTTACACTTCCTCACACCTGGTTTCAGTCTCTGCTCGCCACAATTTTCCATCCTAGAGAAGGAAACATAGAATATTATTTTTGATTATGACAACATGGATATTTTACAGCCTTCGTTTTGACTGATTTTCTATCCAACAAGAGTCCTGTTATTCAACGGACCACCTTAAGTAGTGTATGAGTGCTTGTTTTCCATCCATACCTGAGCGTGTCCAGTCTCCAGCTTGGATCCTCAAGTCCAGCAGAAAGCCACTTCACTCCTGAGTCCCCTGGATGATTGTATCTCAAGTCCAGTTCTCTCAGATGGGAGGGGTTGGTCCTCAGTGCCGAGGCCAGAGACAAACAGCCTTCCTCTGTGACCAGACAGCCTGACAGTCTGGAAACAGTTGATAAAGAAGAGTCAAATGAATACAAAATAAATAGTTACCAAAAACAAACAAAAAACAAAACAAAAGACTTGAATTTAAGGAAATGCCTCCCCACGACAGTTCTGTTGCAAAAGAGCAAAAATAAAATGTAAAATCTTGATAGTGTATACAACTTAGCTACATGCATTATGTTCCCTGATATTATCATACATTCTAAGCCATTAATATTGCAAAAAGAAATCTGTTAAAGGGACAGATAATCTCTGACCTGAGAGTTTCAAGTTTACAGTGTGGACTCTTTAGTCCTGATGACAGCAGCTTCACTCCCGAATCATGCAGGTCATTGTTACTCAGGTCCAGCTGTCTCAGACTAGAGGACTTGGAACAGAGAACTGAAGACAGAGCTTCACAACTTCTTTCTGACAGATTACAGCCAGTCAGCCTGAAGGGAATATTAGCAATGTAGACATTTTAGTCAATAAAGTGCAGCATGTGTTTGATATAGTTAATCTATCTATCAACATTTCACCTACAGAGCTTTGTTGGAGGCTTTGACCACTGGCAGCAGCCTCAAGAGAGCCTCCTCTGAAGCAGAGTATTTCTTCAGGTCAAACACATCCAGATCTTGTTCTGATGACAGTAAGATGAAGACGAGAGCTGACCACTGAGCAGGAGACAGTTCGTATGTTAAGAGACTTCCTGATCTCAGGTACTGTTGGATCTCCTCCTCTAGAGAACCATCATTCAGTTCATTCAGACAGTGGAACAGCTTGATGCTTCTCTCTGAGGGATTCTCCTTGATTATGAACTTGATGTACTTGACTGTCTTCTGGTTTGTCTGTGAGCTCTTTCCTGTCTGTGTCAGCAGACCTCTTAGGAGATTCTGATTGGTCTGTTGTGAAAGACCCAGGAGGAAGCGGAGGAACAAGTCCAGGTGTCCATTTGGACTCTGTAAGGCTTTATCCACAGCTTGCTGATAAAAGCGTGTTAATTGTGATTTGGTTTTTATGAAAATAGACCACCGGGAGGTTGTTAGTTCCTCTGCCAGCAGATTGACTCCAGAGTTGATGAATGTCAGATGGACATGAAGAGCAGCCAGATACTCCTGAACACTCAGATGGATGAAGCAATACACCTTGTCCTGGTACAGTCCACTCTCCTCTTTAAAGATTTCTGTGAACACTCCTGAGTACACTGAGGCTGCTCTGATATTGATGCCACACTCTGTCAGGTCTGATTCATAGAATATCAAGTTTCCTTTCTGCAGCTGCTCAAAAGCCAGTTTTCCCAGAGACTCAATCATCTTCCTGCTCTCTAGAGTCCAGTGTGGATCTTCCTCAGCTCCTCCATCATACTTGATGTTCTTCACTTTGGATTGGACTACCAGGAAGTGGATGTACATCTGAGTCAGGGTCTTGGGCAGCTCTCTTCTTTCTCTGGTCTCAAGAACTGTAGCAGTGATCCAGCAGAAGACTGGGATGTGGCACATGATGTGGAGACTTCGTGATGTCTTGATATGGGAGATAATTCTGCTGGCCTGCTCCTCATCTCTGAATCTCTTCCTGAAGTACTCCTCCTTCTGTGGGTCAGTGAACCCTCTGACCTCTGTCACCATGTAAACACACTCTGGAGGGATCTGATTGGCTGCCGCAGGTCGTGTGGTTATCCAGATGCGAGCAGAGGGAAGCAGTTTCCTCCTAATGAGGTTTGTCAGAAGCACATCCACTGAGGTGGACTCTGTAACATCCGTCAGTATCTCAGTGTTGTGGAAGTTCAGAGGAAGTCGACACTCATCCAGACCATCAAAGATGAACACAACCTGGAACTCTTCAAACCTGCAGATTCCTGCTTCTTTGGTTTCAGTGAAGAAGTGATGAACAAGTTCCACCAAGCTGAACTTTTTCTCTTTCAGCACATTCAGCTCTCTGAAAGTGAATGGAAATGTGAACTGTATGTCCTGGTTGGCTTTGTCTTCAGCCCAGTCCAGAGTGAACTTCTGTGTTAAGACTGTTTTCCCGATGCCAGCCACTCCCTTTGTCATCACTGTTCTGATTGGTTCATCTCTTCCAGGTGAGGCTTTAAAGATGTCTTTGCATCTGACTGCTGGTCTGTCTGGTTTCCTAGATGCTGTTTCAATCTGTCGGACCTCATGTTCATCATTGACCTCTGCAGTCCCTCCCTCTGTGATGTAGAGCTCTGTGTAGATCTGATTCAGAAGGGTTGGGTTTCCTGCTTTAGCGATCCCCTCAAACACACACTGGAACTTTTTATCCAGGTTAGATTTGAGTTTACGCTGACATACTGGAGCAAGAGTCTCTGAAAAATAAAATACCAAATAAAATCAATACATCAATGCTACCTGATGAAGGCAAATGTTTCACCATTGCTGCATCTGCGAAATACTTTTTGATATGTTCTAAATGTGTTGTACAGTGCATTTGGAAAGTATTCACACACTTCAGTTTTTACACATTTTTATGTTACAGCCTTACTCCAAAATGGATTCGATTAATTATTTTCCCCCAAATTCTACAAACAATTTCCCATAATGACATGTGAAAGAAGTTTGTTTGAAATCTTTGCAAATGTATACAGAATAAAAAACGAAAAAAATCACACATTTTTGCCATGACCAAGGGTGTCACTAGGTTTTAAAGACAGGGGAGGATTAGCCCCCAAGAGATGCACAGGATGTGAGCGAACGTAGTGCTTGAGTACAACATTTCACAAACAGCTAACAAAGACTGAGAAATGATTTATTGTTGTTATTATTTTGAAGTCACGCAGATTACATTTTAGGCACATATGTGACTAAAATGGTTGTAATTTAAAAACCTGAAAAATATTGCCTTATTACTTGAATTAAAGTAATATTAAGATACTCTTGAAAATATTTGGGTCATGCTAATTTGGCTTTAATATATATATCTTGGCTTTCGACACTTTCTAATCATTACTCTCTTCAATAAAAGCTCAACTTAAATAAGTCTTATATGATGTACCTTGACTGAATTGTTTCATATTTCATATTCATATTGAGTTCCATAAATTCCAAGAATGTCTGAATCACAAATGACTCTATTCTGTAAAATCCTTTAGACTCACCTTTCTAGTAGAGGCAGGGGTGGATTGGTCATCCGGAGTACCGGGACTTTTCCCAGTGGGACGGTCACTAATGGGCCAATGGACAGCCATTTTTTATTTGAGTTTAATTTTTTTATTTATTTAACTTTTTTTTTTGCTATGCCTCACCTTGCCTTGGTAGCTATTGTAACTCTCCCAGCCCGGGAGAGAGACATGCATCGGCCCACAGTGCTCAGCTGCAGACACAGCAGAGAGGTGACGATTGGTCCAGTGGCTTGTCTGTATAAAAGGATACTGGCCCAATGGCCCTATGAGAGGCTACAGAGGCCCAGGAGTCCCGCCCACACATGTTCTAGACCCCCCCTCGTCCAATTACTTTTAATGATGAGGAGTCGATGATAAGAGAGAGAGCGAGTGAGAAAAAAACAACGACTCATCAGTACACGAAAAACAAAAATGGAGAAGGAAATTAAAAAACGCAAAGGCGGTGCAGGAAAATTGAGGAAAAGGAAAAGAAAAGCTCTAGCAGCACAGGCTGCTAAGAGTAAAACAATTACGCAGATGTTTGCTGCAGGGGCCAGCTTGGCCGGGGCTAGCTGGAGGCTCCATTACCACTGCCCTTATGGTGCAGGAGGAGGCTGAAAACATAAGTGTTGAGTAAGACTCTCCACCATGTGAAGGAGGTAGTGATACCGTGGTAAGCAGGTATGTGCCTTCTAGAATGGTGTGGATGAACATTCATTAAAATAAATGGTTCAGAATGGTTGCTTAACTGTCTATGAACTTTACTTGACATAATAAATAGCAAACTCTGGATAGTGTGGTGTGTTACAACTAAATCTAGTTATCTAAAGTATTGGAAAACAATAACCATATGCATATACTATCCTGATTAATTGATTAGTTGCTTTTATTAACCACTTAAGCCCTATTTTATACTTTCATCAAAGGATGCCACACAAAATTGCTCAACTCACATGTTACAATGTGATGTGTTTTGAGCATGTAGATCTCCTTTTTTCACAGTTTTTGATCCTTTCTTCCTATAATGACATCCCCCCAAATCAGGTCACCAGAGTTAAAGTGTTAAAAGTGCCAACATGCACCTTTCTTCGTGCCCACACTCCAATTTTGTCATGAAGGACATTGAGCTAACAACAAAACAAATATGTATGCTTTACATATTTTTTTTAGTCAGTGTTTATGGTTTATTGTCCTTTCTACAGTTTAACATTATACAGTTTAAATTAATAAAACACTGATTAACTACTGTTACAATAAAACATCTGCATCACTCATGATGCAGTACACTAATTACAAGTATTTCCTCTTATGTCATGATTCATTGTCTATACATTATGTTGCGCTGTACTGTCTTTGTAAAATAAAATTAGTGTTTGTCCATTTTTCAGATCATTATACTATTGTTTTCCATACTTTAGCCAACTAGCTAAAGTTCTGATTCCATGCAGATTCATTATGTGCATGTAATCCTGTTCAAACTTAACCTATTCCACACTATTCCTCTACTTTCATGTCCAGGTTTGTGATAGGCGACAGGCCCAGTACATCATCTCCTGTGGAGATGATCTCATCAGAGACCCCAAGCAGCCCAGTGAGCACCACCCATAGATTATTTCACCCATCCCAACCCAGACACCCCAGCTGTTTTTAAATCATCATCCTCAACAAACTACAAAGAACCCCAAATGGCTGAAAGTTTTCCGCTGCAAGGATGGCACCATTAGAAGGAGGCTGTCATACAGTGGTGAACGCCAGGCACTGCACTCCAGTATCCTTCTTAAGAGCAAGTGAGCAACAGACTGTGTAGTTATCATTTATTTTATTCAAGGCTTCAGAATATAAAGGGATATTGTTTAGTATAGTGGTGTTATTAAGAGCTTATGTGTTTGTATGTACATCAATGGGGTGAGTTGGCACAATATCTGCACGCAGATTGTAGTGGGCCGGTCTGGACCAAAAAGTCCAGGGCCAAATTTTTGTCCCAGTCCACCCCTGAGTAGAGGTCTCTCCCCTCTCACTCCCTGTGCTCCTCTGCCCTGACTCCTACAGGTCAATAGGGGTGGTGGTGTGAATATTATTCTCTTACTGTTTTGCAGACAGTCAGCCAGCTCATCCTGTTTCATTCTCCTCAAGAAGTCCAGCGTGATCTTCAGAAAGGCCTCACTGCTGCTGCTAATCCCCTGTTCTTCGTCTTCACTCTGACTCTCTAAGCATTCTGGGTAATCTGGATTTAGAACCTTCTGGAACTTCTTCAGCTTGTTTTTCACGAAACGGACAATGCTCCCTTCAAGCAGCTGGAAAATATTAAAATGTAAACGTACAATTCAATTTAAAGTTGTTGAAAACAGCACAACACCTGGCGCTGAGACTCTTCCGTACTGTTTTCTGTATTTTAAAACATAATCTTTCTGCTCTGTTACGCAGATCACACTGTTGATGATGCCTGTGCTGTTGATTTTACCACGAGATAAGTTAGCTAGCGATCAGCTTGTCTGTTTATTGGCGTAAACTAACTTTTGTTGACATTCTCCAGCTGGAACTCCGACACAGTAAAACCAATACAGGAAGTGAAGTTTACGTTAGCATCGTATTGCTGTAACTTTAACAGAGCAGATTTTTCACTTTTTAATGATATGCTGTAACATTCTACCTTTAGCAACACCCAAAGGGATTCTCTGTTTGGGCCGTACTTTAATAATGACGCATGGCAGTTGAAGGTGTGCTTGTATTGCAATACGCACCATAAATATGGAGACCAGGTCCATGTGGTGCTGGGGCTCAGACTGACTACTGGTCAATAAATTATCCTGATGAGCTCTGAGGAGAAAACACAAAAACAGAAACATGCTGCATTATGTGCTGTGATACATTATGAATCTTATCCTGAACAGATGTTGATATCGTGTGAGAAAATAATTTTAATGTTTTCAATTTATTTTGTTTATGAATAATTTAAATGAAAATCAACATGTGAAACATTCTGGCACTGATTTTTAATCACTGCATCATAAAACCTGGATGCTGTTAAGAAAATGTATTTTCTATTTGAAAATTTCTCTACAATCAAAACAGGTGTCTTATCTAAAACCAATGAAGTTTAATATTGTAACCATTATTTTCAGTCATAAAAACAAACCAGCATGACGGTTCTGAAAATACATTAACCATGTTTCTGCCAAACAGTAATTTATTTATTCCAACATTCCTGCTGTGTGTTGAAGTGTCCTTGAGCAAAATCCTGAACCCCAAACTGCTCCTGATGAGCAGTTGGCCCCTTGCATGGCAGCCTCCACCATCAGTGTATGAATGTGCATTGGCGTGCACAGGTAGACACTAGGTGGTGCTGAAGCACCTGCCCTTTGCCCTCTGGACCAAGCAAGCGCCCTTTTGAAAGTTCGGGGGGGGTTTTTTGTTTGTTTGTTTTTTTTGTGGCCCATGCTCCACCCCCCACCCCACCCACACACACCTCTGTCAACGTGAACGCGCAGAGCGGACACAAACGGAGGCGTGTTGTAGCAGCAGACAGTGCACAGCTACAGCCCAAACACACCTCCTCCCCTGCCCACCAGCCAGGTAACACATAAATGAATCGAGTCGAGCAGTGCCGGTCCTGAGTAATTTGGTGCCCTAGGCAAAATCTTGGGCGGCGCCCCCTTGCATCGCAGTCAATTTCACAATCAATTTTCATACACTCACACAGAAACTGCATGTATATATTCAAGATTTTATTTGTTTTAAGTAAAAAATAACACACCAAATAAAAGCTGAGGAAAGAAACAAGTGATAAAAATACAATATAAATAAGGCATTGTGCAAACACATTATCTCTCAGCCTCAGCAAGTGCCATCTCTCGCTTATCTATTGTCAGCCGCTTTGCAAAACGACCTTCAACTCCTTCCATGTTGCCATGTGGGTATTGTGCTCCTGGCTATCCTCATAAAAGTGGCTTACATTGTTCCAGTTCTTCAGTCCTTCCTTATTAAGTCTGTATTCTTTTGGAGAAAACATTTAGCAGCAGAAGCAGTGCAAGCTATCATTTCTGTTTGAGTACATCAGCCAGTTTCTTTTGATTTGTTCAGCATTGACTAAGACTCTGTTACAAAAGTCATGTTGACACTCTCCATCTTTGTTTTTGGGAAATGTGTAACTGTTTTTTTATTTGAAATGGCCCTCTCTGAACTAACTCTCATCTCACTTAGTCAGTCAGCAGGTCTGTTGGTGCAGCCTTTAGTCCGGATGCTGTGTCAATCTGCTGTGCTGAGGTAGAGGACAGGAGCACCTGATGCTGTGTCACTGCTGTGCTGAGGTAGAGGACAGGAGCACCTGATGCTGTGTCTCTCTGCTGTGCTGAGGTAGAGGACAGGAGCACCTGATGCTGTGTCTCTCTGCTGTGCTGAGGTAGAGGACAGGAGCACCTGATGCTGTGTCTCTCTGCTGTACTGAGGTAGAGGACAGGAGCACCTGATGCTGTGTCACTGCTGTGCTGAGGTAGAGGACAGGAGCACCTGATGCTGTGTCTCTCTGCTGTGCTGAGGTAGAGGACAGGAGCACCTGATGCTGTGTCTCTCTGCTGTGCTGAGGTAGAGGACAGGAGCACCTGATGCTGTGTCTCTCTGCTGTGCTGAGGTAGAGGACAGGAGCACCTGATGCTGTGTCTCTCTGCTGTGCTGAGGTAGAGGACAGGAGCACCTGATGCTGTGTTACTGTTGTGCTGAGGTAGAGGACAGGAGCACCTGATGCTGTGTCTCTCTGCTGTGCTGAGGTAGAGGACAGGAGCACCTGATGCTGTGTCACTCTGCTATGCTGAGGTAGAGGACAGGAGCACCTGATGCTGTGTCTCTCTGCTGTGCTGAGGTAGAGGACAGGAGCACCTGATGCTGTGTCTCTCTGCTGTGCTGAGGTAGAGGACAGGAGCACCTGATGCTGTGTCTCTCTGCTGTGCTGAGGTAGAGGACAGGAGCACCTGATGCTGTGTCACTCTGCTGTGCTGAGGTAGAGGACAGGAGCACCTGATGCTGTGTCTCTCTGCTGTGCTGAGGTAGAGGACAGGAGCACCTGATGCTGTGTCTCTCTGCTGTGCTGAGGTAGAGGACAGGAGCACCTGATGCTGTGTCACTCTGCTGTGCTGAGGTAGAGGACAGGAGCACCTGATGCTGTGTTACTGGGCTGGTGGTGAAATATGTTAAAGTGCATCTGAAGAGAGAAGAGAAGTATATGTGACCACTGCATGTTACATTTTATTAATAATAATAATAATAATAATTGTTGCGGCTTCCTTGACAAAACCATTTGGCCGCTGAGAGTACGAGGTTGGGTCCTCAGGTTCGCGGATTTGTGACGCGCTAGGAGGCTATGATTACAGATACGCTGAGATCCAAAGATGCTTTTGTTACATTTATTATGAACGAACAGTACAGAGCTATTACAGCGCAATAAAGATGGATAAATGGAATAATGAAAACCAGCGGATCAAACAGACAAAAAAGTGATGAATGAATGAGTGGATAGCGGTCAACAAAAATTACAGCTACTACCCAACCCTGTCTCTCTCATCATCTGTGTCACAGGTGAGTGCGCACCTTTACACACACACTTCCGCACGTGCACACGCCCACTCCCACGTGAACCACCGCCTCTGCAACACACACACTCTCAAGCACACCGTGCTCCTCATCTTCAACCTGTATGTCTCCTACAATAATAATAATAATAATAAAAACAGATTGGTGTGTGCCATACATAAGACTAATGTAGACTAATAATGAAAATGTGATGAGATTCATTCAACTTTATTGACATTGAAAAGCAATATAATCTAATCAGAGTGTAAGTGCAGTGTATATATTTTGTCTATGAATTATATGGGAAAGCTAAGGTGTGGAGTATTAACAGTAATACACTTTAACAGCACTTTAACACTGATGTAAACTTTAACAAACATAAACTGACACAGTAAACCAAAGGCTTACATCTATCCTGTTACAAAGGGGATGGAAAACTAATAGCATTATAACTGACATACAAGCAGGAAAGACACCTGTAAAAAAACACCTGTACAGGCCTAATGTTAACTTTCCAAACATCCCTGATGAATTTAAGTGGAGTAACATTAACACACGTCGACTCAGCTATTTATTGATTATTAACAATGCTGCTATCCGAAGTAACGTTAAGCTAGCAAGCTAACATTCTGCTCCAACAACGATCATTAAACTATTAATTTCATTCACATTGACGTTACTGTACCTGTATCTTCTAAACGTTTTTCTTCCTCTTCTTTCCGCCTTTTCCGGGTTTCATTCTTTTGGACCTTGTGGTTCTGCTACAGTATCAGTAAATCTCTCTCTTGAGCCTCTTTCACACTGCCGTTTGCATGCGGGGATCCTGCGCCAATTCTCCGCACCCTCCTCTGTGTGAAAGTTTCAGATGCGGAGAGGGGGGAAATTTCGCTCCGGCGCTGATCCGCCTCTGGAGGTAGTATCAGGGCCGCATTATTGGTGAGCCGTCCCAGTGTGAACGGATAATCCGGAGGCGCGGAGCGAGGGCGTGTCGGTCTGACAGTCTGATAACTGCACAGGTCCTTCACTCAACTAAATACAGAGAAATGTCCCACAGAGCAACGTTACAGGACCGAACAACAGTAACGTAGTAACTGTAACTGTCTTTGGCAACTTATATGAGGAAAACAAATACCACAGCTGTATGTGGAGAAGTGTCTGTCCTCCTGTCTGTCCTACTGACTCTTCCTCACATTTCTGCCCGAAAAACAGCGTCTGTCACCGGCGAAAAACTTTAACTCACCGAGTGTTTGTGATGAAAATAAATCACTGCGACCGTCAGCCCTCCGGACCGAGACTTCAGGGAACTTTCCCCCAGAAAACAGCCTCCGTCCCCGCAAGGCAAGGCAAGTTTATTTGTATAGCACAATTCAGACACAAGGCAACTCAAAGTTGCGAGTGACAGAGTCAGACAGCGTCCAGTTTACTGATGGTGATTATGTATAATTATGTAATTTAGCACGAAAAATTTAACTCCGTCACTTTCAGGATGTTTGGTGGGTCAGGATCTCAATCACTACACATTATAACAGCATCTATATGATTATAAACTGTCCGCGGGTTTAGATTAACAGGGGAACACCTGGGGGAACACCTACGTCATCAACATGACGTGTACCGTCACGCCTCTTTAGGAGCCGCAGCGCCGGCTTTCTGTGTGAATTACACACGTGAAGGCGGAGATGCTTCGCTCTGTGTTAATCACCATCGGCGGAGAATTGCCGAACCACCGCTCTGGAGATAATGCGGAGACGCTGTGTACAAAGGGCTTTGGTCTTGGGGTCTCGGTGCGGTCAGATTAAGGCAGCTCGCCTCTCGACCCGCCCCCCTCACAGAGGACAGGTACAGTGCACCGAGCCAGAACACAGAAAAAAGGCCTCTGCGTTATTAAATAGTTCTTGCCAGGGGCGGACTGGCCATCTGGACGTTCTGGAGAATACCAGAGCGGCCGGTGCAGCAGGACGGCCGCTGCGCAGCCGTCAGTTTTTTTTTTCTCTTGCTTATAATCGACCATAGAATGGCTTCTCACATTTAGGCTATTCTGCTAACACAGTGAGAAAAGGGAAAAGTTGTATTAAAAATAAATACAAACAAACAAACACTCCACAGATCACTCAACTGGTCCAAACAACGGAATAGATCACAGAGCAGCTGGTCATGACCACTGTGCCACTGGTCGTGACCAGTGTTTTTAGCGCCCCTAGTGGTAGTGTCCACTGGTCCCTGCCACAGACCAGCTGGTCCTGACCACACAGATCTTCATAATCAATGATAATAACAATATTAATCATAATAACCCTGATATGGTGTATTTTATAGAAAAAGGATAATGATCTCTGACATTTATCCAGCTAACAGTGCTGCCAAAACGACCGGAAAGAAAAGAAAATAATAAAAGTCCTTCACAGACCACAAAAAACCACAGGGCCGATCACTGAGGAGCTGGTCAGGACCAGTATCTTTAGCGCCCCTAGTGGTAGTGACCACTGGTCCGTGCCAGAGACCATGGTCCCTGGACAGACCACAGAATCAGCTACAACCCCCTCTCCGGAGCTGAAGGCGGCCAACAAATGTCACAGCAGTCCCAAGCTCGTTTCTCCCGGCTGTTTCAAGCGTCAATAAAGTTTTTAAGCTGAAGGGAAGCCAAATTTCCCCCAATCCTACACAGTAGATAGCCAGCCAATCTAATCACTATTTATATGCCACATACGAGTCTCTATATCACATGGTTATCTTCTACAGTCACAAACTTTTATATCACTCTAGTCTGCATTGTTTTGTAGCGAAATGTCTCATTCAAATGTTCAAAAACGTGCATGGTTTGAAATAAAACAATTCTACCTGCATTTTTAATTTGAATAGTTGTTTGCAAAAGTTAAAATGAAGCAATGCCTTCTGGGAATTTCAAGACTGAATCGAGTGGACCGTCTGAGTGTGGTTGTTGGAAGTTGGAGGTTGGGAGTTGGAAGTTGACTGAGTTTAAGCTAGCAAAAAAATGAATTGAGGTATCAAGTGACACAAGGTGGGAGCGGAGAAAAAGAGAGAAATCTCAGAGAGCACTGTTAGTTGATGGTGAAAAATGCTGCAAACCGACTGATTTGTTTTTAAAATCGTGACAGTAAGACACGTTTGTATTATGGAGCAGCTGGCTCTGATGATTTATTCATGTGTTTTATGTATTGGTGTGTAGTTGTTTATAGCTTGGGAATTTACGTTTACTATCACCGGGGCTATCAAAAGTGCCTGTTCTTTACGTGCGTCAAAAGTTGCGCGTGGGTGCGCACACCCCCCTTCCGTGGGCCGCTGGTGGGTGAAAATGCCAGGGCCGTTTTTTGTTCCCAGTCCATCACTGGTCCTTGCCATGACGTTATATTGCTGTGGGCTTATATAATATTTCGAAATAATAGTAGTAATGGCACTGATAAAAAAAAAAAATATTCATTCATTCATTCATTCATTCATTCATTTATTTATTTATTTATTTTCTCCCCCCGTTTTCAACACCCCCCATGGATGACGGCACCCCTAGCATTTGCCTATACTGCCTATGCCCAGGGCCGGCTCTGGAGTCGAGTGTGTTGTTTGCCCCCTAAGCCTCAGTTGCCAAGCTATAACTTGCATTTATTTGTCTCTGTTGTGAAGTAGCCTGTCTCAATGCCACACAGCTGGGCATAAATTAGCCGACTGCTCACTGCTTAACAAGCTAGACGCTACCCAAAATCAATAATAGATATGACGTGATGATGACCACAGGTAGAGTTTGTCATTGGTATCCTACAGCATGTGAATCTATCGGTATACTTAAGATGAATATTTAGTAGGCTATTGTGTAGGTTTACATTAGGCTACATAATTAACACTTGCAGTCATTTATTTGCTAAATGACAAACAGGCATAAAGATAAAGTAGCCCTGTGCCTTGTTGAAATATAACCAAACAGTCTTATTCATATTGTTGGTCTCTTTTTATTTACCAATTGCAGCATAATGCCTAGAAAGGAGAGGATAAGAAAGGAAGAAGAAAGGGAGCTACAGCAGGCAGCCCAGGGGAGCAGCTCTCTGCATCCACCAACAGCAAGGAGGAAGAGGAAGATGAAAGGTCAGAATCAAGGGTCATGTTCACTGTTTAGGGCATTTTAAAGCTCAGATTTAAAAGTTGAACTGTTCCTCTAATTTTACTGAAATATCTTAAAAGCTGTCCACATTTTATTGTAATTACACAAAGTGGTTTGGCTGTACTAAATTAGGCATTAAGCTATTTTAGCTAATTATATTATTTTGTACCAACAAGTTATTTCGATGTTACAAGACTTGCAGTAATCATGTATTTACCTTAATGGGCTATATTCAACCTTAAAAAACAGGCTATTACTAAAACTATTATTATTCTATTCTAGGCAGCTACAGCAGGGTAGCAGTAGACTTATTTTTTAAATCTTACACTGCTATAATAAGGCAGCCGTCAGTTATACATGCAGCATAAAGTGCCCTTATTTTTCACTGAGCACCTGCCCCCCAAAATGTCTGTGCACGCCACTGTGAATGTGTGTGAATGGGTGAATGTGACAGGTGTTGTAAAGCACTTTGAGCGGTCAGTAGACTGGAAGATTTATGTAAGAGCGTAAGTGTTTACCGTCCGGACATTTGTTAATGTTGCCGGTGTTGCACTTGAATATGTTCGTGTTCTTTTTTTGGAAAATGTCCAGTTGCGTTCTTTTGTAACTGTATGTTGACTTACTGGTTTTCAGAAGGAAGTCTTCTTTTAAAAAGAAGAGGATTATCCTTAGACTGGTCGCTCTTGAAAGACACACAGCTTAGTCCAGATCCAGATGGAAATGCAGATCCAGATCCGGGTTCAGATCCAGGTCCAGGTTCAGGTCCAGCAGAGTCTCGATGCTGCTTCTCCTGCCTTCAACAGACCACACAGAGCTTTGAGTGTGAATCATGATGGTGGAGTGATGTGAGTGGTGGACAGGTAGAGATGGTGGTCTCACCTCTGAGCTTTGGTCTGGCTGTCAAGTTCCCCAAACAGAGTGGTTTTAGAGGGACGGACTCCCTCCTCTTGGTCCTCACACTGATTCATAGCAGAGCCCACACCTTTACACACAACAACATGATCAGTTTTACATCCCAGGACATTTAAGTGTTCATCCTCACTAACATGTCACAAAAAAAATACTTGGCGCACCAGCAGCCGAGCTGACAGACTCTGTCCAACCAGTTCTGACATTCTCTGAATGTTTCTTCACTAGCTGCTTTGAGCAAGAACAAGAACACAGGCAGATCACTTTCAAATAAATGTCTTTTAAAGTAAACAGATATGAAAGCACATGAAAGCAAAAACAAATTCAGTTGCCCGTCGACATGCAGAAACATTTCTCCTGTGCAGTGAAACAGTGATACAGCACAATGTGATCAGAGTGATGGAGATGATCAAACATGTCCACACCTGTCTGGAAGGATTCTCACCTGCTGAACTCACCTCAGGTCAATTTACAGACACTTTCCAGCTTCATGTGTGGAGGAAACACTGGGAGAGAAGAAGCTGCTCATTTCTTCCTGGTCAGTCCTGGTGTCTGTGTGCATCTGATCTGAGGACGCCGTCACACCCTCATAACTTCAGAGTCCAAGTCTGAAAAAACATCACAGTCACGTCAGAACCGGTCCAACCAGTGGCACAAACCCAGCCAATCAGAAGAGTTTATATTTCCTTGTTTGTCTCCCTGAACAGCCTGAAGAGATAATCTAATTAATGTTGATGCTTTGTTGGTGTTTGGACTAGTGTGTATATTTTTATCATTAAAATGACATTTTATCTAAGACAGAAACTCAGTCATTATCAGAGAAAACCGAAAATAAAATGTCCCCTGTCCACTAGATGGTGATAAAAATTAAGAGGGACATTAAATAAATAGGTCAATTAATACAAAAGTAAAATTTGTAACAATTCTGGTTCATTAAATGGCTTATTCATTTAGTTATATACTATTGAGTCATTTATGTCTTGATCTTCCTTATAGACAAGTCAAAGTGAAAATGCCTGTCTCCTCACAATGTAAATCTTCACAACAGAGTACTTAAATAATAACTGCTAGCCTGTTAAGTTTATTGAACTGTGTATCAAATTGGGACACTGATATGGTAATTTGCCTCAATGTTTCAAGTCTCCACTAGTTGTAGACTTAATGTGGACCAGCAGATGTCAGCATCGTGCTTCATAATATGTGAGTGCTTCAGGAAGCTTCATCCGCCAACACAACTTTATTTTTCATTCAGGACAACTTTTATACAATATAAAATAAGGGAAAACACAAGACTTAATAAAGTACATCTGTGATTTGATTGTTATTGGTTCAGTTAACAGACACAAACACAAAGATAGTTCAGAACAAATTCCATTTCTAAAGAAAAAGCATCATGAATGTAATCAGCTCAACCAGGCTGGACACCAGACTGAGACTGAACTCTGAGAGTGATGGAAGTCAGTGTGAAGACAGAGGACACAGTACAGAGGTGATTTACAGCAGCTCTGACCAAGACTATGACTCCGGGGACGAGAAGACATGACAGGCAAGGACTGGAGAGGACAGAGAGAGAGCGCCGGACATCATCAGTGTATAGGGAATGAATATTTTCACATGTTACTGTGCACTGAGGATTTATTTGGACTGAATCAGAGGTGACTGTGGAGAAAAACCAACACTATTCTGGTGACTGTGATTCAGTTTGAGTCTAGTCTGAATTAAGTGTGTTTGACGATGAGTTAATAAGGAGATTAAACTGGTCTGAGTTCAGTCAGAGAGAAAAACTTGAGTTCAGACGGTGGATGGTTGTATTTTTCTGTTTAGAAGGAAAAATGCAGTCAAAATGTTTTGTTGACATTTTGTCAGTTTATTTTGTTCTTATTAGAACATCTACAGTATTGCCAGAAAACCAAATTATACTAATAATGATTTATTTTAATGTTTTACTTTTACTCAAATGGAACCTTAATAATACAGACATTTGCGAGTTAATTTCTCCACCTGTGAAAACCTCTGACCTAAATATTAAAGCCACAAAATGTCTCTGCAGCCAAGACATGTGCACATGCTGAACACTCACCACTGAAGGTGAAACCCTCCAACTTCTTTCTCCGATACACTTTTACACAAGTTTAGCTCTCAGAAAATAACTTCACTTTTTGTAGTTCTGAAGTTCAGCCACTGTTTTCTGTCAGCTGTGTCTTTCTTCATCCAAGAGATTCCCTTCTACAGTTCACACAGATACACTGAGGACGTGGGCTTAACTCCAAAACTTAACCCAAACCCAAATCCAAAACCAGGATAGAGAGGTTCAGTGAATGTGGTGTTGAAGGTGTGGAGGTGGATCAGTGAGCCAGAGGAGACTCTGTAGAAGGACAGAGTGCAAGCAGGACAGTCCACATACACTGCTACTCTGTTAGAGACAGAGGAGACAGAGGAGGAGGAGAGAGGTAGGACTGTTCTTCTGTTATTGTGACAGACAGCGTAACATTTGTTCGAGCAGTACAGACTCCAGGACTGATCATTCCATCCAAGCCTGCAATTACTATCCTTTCCCCTTTGACTGATTCCTCTGTAAGTCACTGCAATGACAACCTCTCCTCTCCACTCGACCTCCCAGTAACCGCGACCAGTCAGACCAGTTCTACACAGCAGCTGCCAGCAGTAGTCAGACCTCTCTGGATGATCAGGATATGGCTGCTCCTCTGTCACATATGTCACTTTCTTGTTGGTGTCAGACAGTTTGAGTTTTCTGTTCATTGTGTTGGTGTCCACTGTGAGTTCTTGGAAATCTGATGGAGATAAAGACACAACACAGATTAAGTTTATCATGTAAACACTAATGTGTTTGTCAATAATGGCAGATTGACAGCATTTTCTATACAATATCATTTTTAAGAGCAAAGCAAGAACAACCTTCATTCTTTTGCCCTCCCCCTGATTGTCTTCCCCCCACCCTGATTACTTTCACCTGGTTATCTTGTGTGTGTATTTTATAGTCCCTGTGTTTCCCTTGTCTGTTGCCAGTTGGTCTTTAGTCTTTGTACTTAGTGTTCCAGCTTTTTTGATCCCTAGTGCTTCTAGCTTTCCTGGTTATGACCTTTCTTGTGAGTTCCTTCAACTTCGCCTCTGCCTGAACCCTGCCGGATTAGTTTGCCCCGCTAATTGTTTTCCCGTGTACCAGACCTCCTCGCCTCTGCCTGATCCCTGTCAGATTTGGCTGCTCCGCTGCCTGACCCACCGTGTACCAAACCCTGACTTCAGTCAACTCTGTTACCTTGCCTTCTCTGTGTCAGTCGTGCTTTTGAGTCCTCACCATCGCAGTTCCCAGCTCTGATAGTTGTGGCCCAAAGCTAATCTGAATTTGAGACTCCTGTACTTAAGTCATAAAGTGACATCACACATAAAATTTAGCATCTCTTGCTTTGCTTTCTCTCTGTCCTACCTATCAGCAGCCTGGTCACAGGCCCTACACTTCTAGCTAACACTGTAGTTACTCCTCTAGCCTCCTTTCTGTCAGCGCCCCTCAAGTGTAGCAGTACAACAAGTGAGAAAGTGAGTTCTTAGTTTAAAGTTCGAAGAACAAAATCATTATTTCTAACCTTGTCAATGTCTTGACTACATTTTGTATTCTTTTGGCAACTGATTTGATGAAATAATCAGTTTTCATGGAAAACCTTTTTTTTCACAGACTCCAAACTTTTGAGTAGTAGTGTATGAGTGAGTACAATTCAATGTGGATAAAGGGGACTGTTGGGTCTTGGCATGGCTTAACATTCCAGCATTTATTTTAAAATGTTAGGGCAGACACAATGGCAGCCTGAGTTTTCTCCTGAGCTGACTGCCAGCCGGTTCCCAGGCAGTTCTCAGCCACTGGGTCTCCTGTGTTTCTCTTTCTCTTTCTCTCTTTGTATTGTATTGAATTTTTTACCTAATCTAGTTTCCGTTGCTTGTCCTCTTTCAGGTCACCATGGGCAGAGGAGGTCATATGGCCCAGGTTACAATTAAGAACAGCTGAAGTTGTTAAGTGTCCTCCTGGATCCACATTCCTCACAAATTTCTTACAAACTACATGGATCAGAAATGTGGTCATTGTCATCTGTTGATGAGGGGATTTTGTTGCTCTGATCTCTACATACAGCATCTTCATCTATGCAGGTTTTCTGTTCATCCTGCCAGAAGGATCTCTTCTTTCATTTACCCTTTTAAATCATATTTGGGAGGATTTTGCTTACCCAAAGTGAATCTCTACAGACATAGGGTGTCAAACACTGTATAGATTGTAAAGCTCTACAGACATAGGGTGTCAAACACTGTATAGATTGTAAAGCCCCTGAAGCAACTGTTATTTGTGATGTTATGCTATATAGATCAAATCTGACATGACCGGGTTTTTATTAAATAAAGTGTGACAGCCTTCAAATTTGTATTACGCCAAAATTTAGTATGTTGTATTCTTTTCCAGTGAAAAAAGTTGAATTCACACTTACACTTTCTCAAACCAGGTGCCAGCCTCTTTCCACCGCAATTATCCATCCTGGAGGCAGAAACAAGGTCAAACAAGGGAAAAACAAATATTTAATAACCTTAACACTGGATGGTTTTCTAGCTAATATGAGTTCTTACTACTATTCTTACTACTATTTTTTAGTTGATCACAAGAACAAGGTGTGAGCGCTTGTTCTCCATCCATACCTCAGACAGTCCAGACTCCAGTTTGGATCCTCAAGTCCAGATGACAGCAGCTTCACTCCTGAGTCTCCTGGATGATTGTAGCTCAGGTCCAGCTCTCTCAGATTGGAGGGGTTGGAGCTCAGAGCTGAGGCCAGAGAAGCACAGCCTTCCTCTGTGATAAGACAGCCTGACAGCCTGTAAAGAAACATTCCAATCTGTCAGTACTAATTTTCTCACTCCGGTTTTAATGGGCTGTACTTGTGTTTTTATTGCAGTTGGTTTGTAAAACAATCAGCCAGTGACAGAGCTGATCATTAGCCATAGTTGTCCAGGTAAAATCCTAGTAATGCCACTGCTCTGACAGGGCAGCACAGCAGCAACATGCCCTGCATACCACTGTCCACTCTACCTAACGAGCCTAGAAGCTATTGTAGTGAAGAGCAGCTCCGGAGGATGAGTGACCCAGAGAGGAGGAGCAGAAAACCTGTACAGAGGCCAAAGAGGTTGCATCAGACCGCAAGAAAAGCAGACATCACCAGAGTTACTGTGTGAGTTAACAGTTCAAAGGCGGTGTAGGGCTTGTACCTCCTAGGCCACTGTAGAGTACGTCTGCTTTTCCAATTTATTTGAGCAGGCACAAAAGCTGCACCGATACGGTAAGACAATGTGATTTCTACAGCAGAGGCTCTGGTGCTTGTTTGGTTATAGTTTTTAAGTGACATGCTGTTGTCCATTCTTAACCTCTGTGGGGTTTTTTTTATGTCTCACTCCGTTAGCGACTCCCCACCCCTCTGTTTCCAGGTTGCGCATAGTATGTTGCAATGAGCAAAGTGGAGAGGAAAAACAAACCCACTGTTGGAGGCTCACCCTCTTCTCATCCTCCTTGACACTGTCAACCACTGTATACTTCTCAACCGGCTACATCACACCATCAGACTCACTGACACTGGTTCCACTCTTATCTTACCGACAGGATGGAATACATCTCTATTGGAGGTGCAAGATCAGGGACACACACTGTCACCTTTGGTGAGCCAAATTTGAAAGATTAAAAAAATTGCTAAGTATATAAAATTAGGTCTCTAAATCATGGAAAAACAAGCACTTCTTTCTGCTGTGAAACGCTGGGGGCGTGTCAGTTAGAGGCGCTGGAACCATGCCCATGCAGCGCGGGGGGGACACGTCATGTTAATGACGTCGGTGTCTCCCCAGGTGTTCCCCAGGTGTTCCTCTTGTCTATCTAAACCCGCGGACAGTTTATAATCATATGGATGCTGTTATAATGTGTAGTGATTGAGATCCTGACCCACCAAACATCCTGGAAAGTGACGGAGTGAAGTTTTTCGCGCTAAACGACATAATTATACATAATCACCATCAGTAAACAGGACGCCGTCTGACTCTGTCAGTCGCAGGGACGGAGGCTGTTTTCTGGGGGAAAGTTCCCTGAAGTCTTGGTCAGGAGGGCTGGCGGTCGCGGTGATTTATTTTCGTCAAACACTCGGTGAGTTAAACACTCTTGTGACAAGTGTGACAAACGCTGTTTTCTGAGCAGAAATGTGAGGGAGAGTCGATAGGACAGGCGGAGGACGGACAGGAGGACAGACGCTTCTCCACATACAGCTGTGGTATTTCTTTTCCTCATATAAATCGCCAAAGACAGTTACAGTTACTATGTTACTTTTGTTCGGTCATGTAACGTTGCTTTGTGGGACATTTCTCTGTATTTAGTTGAGTGAAGGACCTGTGCAGTTATCAGACTGTCAGACCGACACGCCCTCGCTCCATGCCTCCGGATTATCCGTTCACACTGGGACGGCTCACCAATAATGCGGCCCTGATACTACATAGTGCCGGTGGGACCCGCCGTCAGCGGGACGGAGAGGGGCGGCGGCGGCGGCCACATTATGCCGGTGGGACCCGCCGTCAGCAGGACGGAGAGGGTCGGCTGCGGCGGCGGCCACATAAGGCCGGTGTCACTCGCTGTCGGCGGGAGGAGAGGATGCAAGCCGGGGACGGAGAGGGTCGGTTCGTGAGGGTCCCAGTGACCAGTGTCAACGGACTCTGCATAAATCCAGACATTACCTGGTGATAGTTGCTGAAACTGTCAGGGGTAAAGTGGACACTGCAGAGAGGTGTTGGTGGTGATGTTTAACTCCCCACAGTAACGTTAGCTCTTTTTGACAAAATCGATCCACCGTTTCCTTATGTTGTCATCCGAAGGAAACTTAAATAAGCTAACAGCTCCGTCACCCTGCACACTGTGGCATCCAGGAAAGATGCAGAGCAATGTGGAGGAGACGTGACTGGTTAGCTGACTTGTTGGCTAGTTAGCTAGCTGCAAACTATTGTAAGCAATGCTATCCAAGACTGGAGAGCGAGTGGGAGAACCGCTGAAGCTGACGCGCTGAATGTATTTATACCACTTCCGCAGCAGGGCCGGGTTTATGCAAATCATAGGGCCGCGTTACGTAACGCGGCCCTATGATTTGCATGATTTCTGAACCGCCCATTAAATCCTGAACACAGAAATGTTGAAAAACAGTTTGTGAGCCTAGCTCCAAAATTAAATTCTACATGGCCGAATGGCTTTTACATGTTTTAAGTAAACACATTTATGACCTGTTTAATGTGTTTAGAAGAAAATGGCTGATTTTGCTTTACACATACTTTAATGAGCCAGGGACTATTTGTTATTTCCTTTCCATTGTTTTGCATTTAATGTATACACAAGTATTTTCATACTGCTGATACATATTGCTATCATTTAATTGTTCAGGCCTAGAAGTCAGTTTCTGTCACATGTACATCCTCACCACACTTGCACAAATCACACAGTAATGAAGAAAACAAATGAGTGTGACATAAAAGTAATTTCTTGGCATTCTTGAGTATCGATATAGGTCTGGATGCCCATTTTTACAAGGATTCATAGCATTCAGCACATTCACCAAACTTAAATAAAAAATACATGGAAAGAACATGGCTGTTGCTGAACAAAGATAAAATATCACAGAGTCTAAATGTACATACCTTATATATATACATATACATTTTGATATAATGTCATTTCATGTGTTTCTTCTAAAACTTGTTTGAATCACGCACACAGAAAAGAAAAACATGTTGGTTTAAGGTGTCTTCAATTCACATTTGCTAAAATGTCCAAACACAAATCTGACCTGAGAGTTTCCAGGTTACAGTGAGGACTCTTCAGGCCAGATGACAGTAGCTTCACTCCTGAATCCTGGAGGTCATTGTTACTCAGGTCCAGCTCCGTCAGATTACCGCACTGGGAGCTGAGAATGGAGGACAGAGCTTCACAGCTTCTTTTGGATAGAGCACAGCCATTTAACCTGAAGAAGAATCAACCATAAACATGAGGTAATTCAAATAATTTCCTTTTCTCCAGGATATGATGTGAAACTATTTGATCTTGGAGAATGTTGATGGGCTACATGTATATGTTTATCCAGACCTACTTCTTTTTCATCACTCACCAATGCCATCATTCAAGGCACTGGCCTGAAAATCAGGAGTCATTTGGTGTTCAGTGCTTTCTCAAATACACTCTGACATGTGGACTGGAAAAGCTAAGCATTGAATCACCGATTGCAATCAACAGAAAACCAGTACTACCTGCTGAATCACTGTTCATCCACTTACAGAGCTTTCTTTGAGGCTTTGACCACTGGCAGCAGCCTCAGAAGAGCCTCCTCTGAAGCAGAGAATTTCTTCAGGTCAAACACGTCCAGATCTTTTTCTGATGACAGTAAGATGAAGACCAGAGCTGACCACTGAGCAGGAGATAGTTTAGCTGTGGAGAGACTTCCTGAACTCAGGTACTGTTGGATCTCCCCCACTAGAGAACCAGCATTCAGTTCATTCAGACAGTGGAACAGGTTGATGCTTCTTTCTGGAGACAGATTCTCACTGATCTTCTTCTTGATAAAATTGACTGTTTCCTGATTGGTCTCTGACCTACCTCTGGTCTGTGTAAGCAGACCTTGTAGGAGATTCTGATTGGTCTCCAGTGAAAGACCCAGGAAAAAGCGGAGGAACAAGTCCAGGTGTCCATTTGCACTTTGTAAGGCCTTCTTCACAGCACTCTGGTAGAAGTGTGTTAATTGTGATTTGTGTTCTATGAAAATAGACCACCGGGAGGTTGTTAGTTCTTCTGCCAGCAGATTGACTCCAGAGTTGATGAATGTCAGATGGACATGAAGAGCAGCCAGAAACTCCTGAACACTCAGATGGACGAAGCAGAACACCTTGTCCTGGTACAGTCCACTCTCCTCTTTAAAGATTTCTGTGAACACTCCTGAGTACACTGAGGCTGCTCTGATATTGATGCCACACTCTGTCAGGTCTGATTCATAGAAGATCAAGTTTCCTTTCTGCAGCTGCTCAAAAGCCAGTTTTCCCAGAGACTAAATCATCTCCCTGCTCTCGGGAGTCCAGTGTGGATCTCTCTCAGCTCCTCCATCATACTTGATGTTCTTCAGTTTTGATTGAACCACCAGGAAGTGGATGTACATCTGAGTCAGGGTCTTGGGCAGCTCTCCTCCTTCTCTGGTTTTAAACATGTCCTCCAGAACTGTAGCAGTGATCCAGCAGAAGACTGGGATGTGGCACATGATGTGGAGGCTTTGTGATGTCTTGATGTGGGAGATGATTCTGCTGGCCTGCTCCTCATCTCCTCATCTCTTCCTGAAGTACCCCCCCTTTGTGGATCAGTGAACCCTCTGACCTCTGTCACCATGTCAACACAGTCAGGAGGGATCTGATTGGCTGCCGCAGGTCGTGTGGTTATCCAGAGGCGAGCAGAGGGAAGCAGTTTCCTCCTGATGAGGTTTGTCAGCAGCACATCCACTGAGGTGGACTCTGTAACATCAGTCAGGATCTCAGTGTTGTGGAAGTCCAGAGGAAGTCGACATTCATCCAGACCGTCAAAGATGAACACAACCTGGAACTCTTCAAACCTGCAGATTTCTTTGGTTTCAGTGAAGAAGTGATGAATAAGTTCCACCAAGCTGAACTTTTCCTCTTTCAGCTCATTCAGCTCTCTGAAAGTGAATGGAAATGTGAACTGAATGTCCTGGTTGGCTTTGTCTTCAGCCCAGTCCAGAGTGAACTTCTGTGTTAAGACTGTTTTCCCGATGCCAGCAACTCCCTTTGTCAACACTGTTCTGATTGGTTCATCTCTTACAGGCGAGGCTTTAAAGATGTCTTCTCTTCCGATTATTTTTTCTGGTCTGTTTGGTTTCCTGGATGTTGTTTCAATCTGTCTGACCTCATGTTCATCATTGACCTCTACAGTCCCTCCCTCTGTGATGTAGAGCTCTGTGTAGATCTGATTCAGAACGGTTGGGTGTCCTGCTTTAGCGATCCCCTCAAACACACACCGGAACTTCTTCTTCAGTTTGGACTTCAGTTTTACCACGGTACAGCTTATCATCTGATGACAAAAGCAAAACATCCAAAAATGGAATCTTGAGAAAATGTTAACAATTTATTTATTTAAGTATTTTTTTCCCTCCATTAAGTGTAATCAGCTCAACATAAGAGTAGTAGTTGTTCTCAGTAGTTGTAGTTGCTGAAACAATTCATACATCAGCTTCACAGGTATGCAGAATATTTACAACAGGTTTTGGAATTGTAACCTTCTACTATGTTTTCTCCATTTCATCTCTCCATCAAAGAAAAAATGAATCAGCCAATTGAAGGACATAACTTACTGTTAAGTGAGAGGAGAGAGTAACAAGCTCATTGGTTTTATATTCTTACCTTTGCTTGGCAGAGATCTCCTCATCACTGAAGTGAAGAGGTAGACCCATAGAGTAGTCACTCTTAATGGACACACAGGTGGGTGCAGGACAGTCTTCTCTGTGAGAGACAATATTTTGACAATGAAGAGCAGTCTGAAGTCTTGATTCTTAGATTTGTTGGCAAATTTTTTGATCGTCCCAATGTCCTGACTTTTCGAGGCAGCTGCATTCACAAGATCATACAATTATGTGATCTTTTAATCTGCCTTGCAAGGCTTCAAGCTATGTCCATATGGCCGAATATCCAAACCAGTAATCAGATTAAAGTTACTTATTCAAGTCACTGTGCGTTACTATTATTTTTGTAATTTTCCTCAGTAAAAATATTGTCACACCGCAGTGAGGGATGTCCTGTCTTGGGTTTTTTGTCTTGTGAATTTCATGTTTTATTTTGAAAGGTAACTCTCCTCTCGTTTCAGGTCACTTGCCCTTCCTCTTGTGTCACCTGATCCTTGATTGTTTCCACCTGTGCTCCCTCCCCTCATGTGTATATAGTCTTTGTCTAACCCCTGTCTGCGTTGCCAGGGTATTTTGTTCGTTCATGTCGAATACATCCAGCCCTGAATCTCAGCCTTGTCTTGTTCACAGTTAGGTAGTCCCACGTTTTGCTTTCTGTTTTTGTATGCCTCTGAAGAAGAGTGAATTTGTGTTAATAGTTTTTTGGTCAGTCTTTTGTTTGTTCTAGTTAAGTAATTTTGGAGCGTTTTGTTTGTCCTCTGTTTGGAGCGTTTTCTGTTGTAATTTTGTCAGCTAATAGAGTAGTTAATTTTCATAGCCTGTGTGCTTTTCCTCTGAGAGTGATTTTTGTTTATTAATGTTTTCATAGAAAGTCATATTTTAAGAATAGCGTAGTCTTCCTTTTTCCTCCTACAGGAGTGTTTTTTGTTCTTCTTGTGTTTATTTGTTCTTGCTGTGTCCTCTGGACACTTAGATTTTCATAGCCATCTGATTTGTCATTCTGTCTTAAGAGATACGAAGCAGAAAATAAAACCTGTCATTACAGCTGCCTATCTGCATCTGAGTCCTCTCGTTTTGCCGAGCCTGACAAATATATATTTTTGCTTTCTTCTTGCGTCTCGGCAAGTGATGTCACATATGCGACAAGTCACGTTTTTCAGCATGAGGACAACTCACGTGTACACCACGCAGTGACACAAACACAAACAATAATGGAGGGAGGAGAGAGATGCACGTTTTCTAGCTGGAAATAGTCATTATTTTGAGTTCATGTCAGCTAAAGATGAGAATATTAAGGTTCGTTGTACACTCTTTGTGCTGGCGACAAAGTACTATTAAGCTTCAAAATCATGACAAAAATCAAATTTGAAGAAACAAGAAGCAGCACAGTTAAGTTTACAGAGCAAGTCCCACCAGGTGGTGTTAAGCAGAGAGCTGTGAGCAAAGCCACGGCCTCGACTCCTGCAGGAGGTCCTCCACCACCCAAACAACAAAAGCTGGACTTCGGTGCAAAACAAGTAAGTGGGGGAGAGTTGAAGAAGTTACTCGGGCGGTATGTTGTAGAGGAAATGCTGCCCTTAAACACGGTTGACTCACCCTCATTTTGTTACCATAATAAACAAGATCCCTACTACTATCAATGCCATGCTTGGTGTTACAATCAGTAAAGTAACTTAGTTTTTAAAAAGAGTAATCAGATTACTTTTTCAAGGTAGCTGTGGCAACACTGCCCACAGCCCTATGTTCCCCCATTTCTCTGACATTTTCAAATTGAGGTCTTGTGTTCCTATTTTTCCCTTCAATTTAATGGCTAGGGTTAGGGGTTAAGGAAACCCTAACCCTAAGGAAATGTGGGAACATGGGGTCTAATTTTAGAAGAAAAATCTTAGAAATTTGGGAACATAGGGCTCTGGGAAAAAGGCATGCTCCAGGTGACTATACCTTTGAAAACAACAATGGCGACTCAATGAGAGGTTAGCATAGCTGCTATGATACTGGTTTTATCAGACCTGCAGAGTCTCTTCAAGATTTGTTTACTAGAAGATCATTCTTCCAAGAACAGTTAGCAAGAACATTCTCTCCAAGGACATAAGTCTGTTCTTTCAATTCTTGGGTTTGAGAAAGGGCCAGTATTAGGTTGCTAGCTAGGAGGTTGCTGTTGATGTTTCCTGTAGAGAGGTTGACTTTGAAAACAGCAACATACACACAGTGGTAGGCAGACGAATGTCAACTGAAATAGTCGGCCATATGCAGGAATACATCCAAAGCCTAGAGTCGGTGAGTCGGACTACTTTTATGATGTAATGTTATATTTATCCTGGATTCCTAAATAAGGCTGCATACTCTGCATTCTGGCTGCAGTTTGACTTTACTTCACATTTAGTTTCAGAGCAATTAAGAGTTGTACGGCTTTTGTTCAGCTTTTTCTGGCAATATGGCTACAATTTAAATAATGATTGCATATTTCTAAATAGACGTTATTCAAGTGGTGAAAGTTTGTAAATGTCAACATTTCATGGTCACATTATGATAACTCACTGTGTTTCAGGTGACTGTTGTCCTTTGAAATTATCAAGACGCCCCATAGACCAGTCACTCTTGATGGACACACTGCTAGGTTCAGGTCCAGGTTCAGTAGAGGATGGTGTTTGCCGCTGCTCTGGGCTTCAACACAACACAGGGAGCTTTGAGTGTTAATACAAATGGAGGAGTGATTTGAGTGCTGAACTGTGATATTGAGAAGAGTCATGGACAGTTAAAAGATGGTCTTCTGCATTTCATGACTGGACGCAAACCATTCAACACCTTAAGATCCCTTCTGGTACACCTTAAAGACTGTGAAGAAAACTAGAGCGGTGTATGACATACCACACAATCATTGTCTGAACAGGACTCAGTAAACAACAACTGACGATTAAACGTTGCCATTCACCTTGAAGGGTTTCAGTCCAGTCGCTAGATAAAATGTTGGCAGGGAACATTTCTGCAAACCACAGAAACTTTAGCGCAAGTCATACCTATAGTTACAGTCGCCTCGATTCCCAACTGGGAACAAACATGAAACAAACTGGGAACTGACTGGCAGTCGGATGGGAGGGGAAAATCAAGGCAGGTGTAACAGTACCTGAGGGCAACAGTGTTCTTATAACTGATAAATATTACAGACAAGAATGAAATGATCAGTGACACTGATGAGAGCACATCTCAGGAAAGTTGAATGCTAACAGACGTTTTACAGTGGTGGACAGGTACAGATGGTTGTCTCACCCCTGAGCTTTGGTCTGGCTGTCATGTTCCCCACACAGAGTGGTTTTAGAGGGACGGACTCCCTCCTCTGTCTCCTCACACTGATTCATAGCAGAGCCCACACCTTCACACCTTCACACACACAACAACATGATCAGTCACTACAACACAGATCTGCATTGCAGGACATCAGTTCTCAATACTGTTATTAACATGAAACAAACACTATTATTATTAAGTAAATTCTTGAATGTTCTGAAGAGGAAGTCTTGAGCCTGTTCCTGCTTTTGTGGAGCATCAACTCTGTTTAAGAGCAGATTATGTGAATATAACAGAGCTAAAAATCACTGTCCCTGGGCAACATACTGAACCCCAAACTGCTCCTGATGTGCTGGTCAGCACCTTGCATGGCAGCCATCACCATAAGTGTATGAATGTATGTCTGAATTACTGGAAGTCACTTTGGACAAAAGAGTCTGATAAGCGTCCTAAATGTAAATAATAGCCTCATCCCCCGCTAGTTCTTTAGTTTGATTCTGTAGAATTTACACACATCTCATCTCATCCCTGCCTTCAGTCGTAGTGACAGGCTGAGGCAACTCAAAATAAATCAGGAAACTTATACAGGACCTTGTCAGCCAGATAGATCATTTCTTCAAGTCATCAAGTGAAGATATTACCGATTATATTGAGTCACAGTTATCTCCATCATGAAAATTCAGCACCATCAACCTATTGTGTTTTTGCTAATATATGATTAAATCTTTTATCTTCCAGTTCCTGTTAACTACGGACTTCTATTAGATTCATGGCAGCTTAAAAAATCCTATGACTGCACTCTGAACCTGTTTCAAGTGGGATAATTCCAGACTTGCTCTATTAATGTCAATATAATAATAATAACATGAAAAATCCTTCTTGTGAAAATCTACAGTCAAAATAAGCTAAAAGGTGTTTTTCAGCTCTGAAGCTGTTTAACAAGATCTGTGTCACTCCATGTTTTACACAGGACCAAATGATTCAAATGTGATACAATTACATTACAAATGACTACATGTTGTAAATGATCCTGAGGGTTTCTGTGATGTTCAGGAAAATGTCAACCCAATCCAGTGAAAGATAAGATGTTGGTGAGGCTGAGAATACCCAGAATATATACAGACAATCAGAGGTCCAAACTTCATGAATTATCGTAAAGAACCTATTTGGAGTACAGCGATAGGATTTTACAAGGTCTCGTGAATTAAATAAAAGTTTCAACAAGGCTGTCTTCAAGAAAATCTACAACATGAACTGAGAAAAGTTCACCAAATCTTTGGGTAAATTAGTGTGGAATGACCCAGTTACTACTTTTGAGTAAATTTAAATGTTGAGCTCAAATGAATTAAAATCAATGTGATGTTTCCTTTTACATTTAGGTCGATGACATGTTTCACTTAAACAATAAATTCTGGCTTGTGTAGTTGTCACTTTCATCCCTCAGCAAACAAATTCAACCAGCCTAGCAGGTCCCTTGAGCTAACATGACTCATTTAGAGTTGAATTTTCAAAATCTCCAATTGAACTAAATTCTAAACAGAAGAATGCATCTTACGAACAACTTGATGGTGAAAACTATTGTTGTTTTACTCACATGAAAGGCGGTTTTCATCTGTAGCTTGACATGTGAGCCTCTGCACTTTGTACTCTGAGTGATACTGTTGGGAAAAACAACCAGTGAGGTAACAAAACCTCTTGTTCCGATGAAAGTGTTGAGCTGTTCAGAATGTGAAGTGAAACTAAGCAGAAACCAGACAATTGGAGGAATCAGTGCTTTTCCTGCACGGAACAAGGACGCAGGAGAAACAAATAAAAAAGGTCAAGACAGTTCACTGGTCGTCAGTCAGTCAGCTCAATGTGAAGAAAGAGATTACACACACACACACACACACATACACACACACACACACACACACACACAGAGGACTCAGGTCCTGTCATGTCTTTAATGAAGCTGCTCCAGGATCAGTAGAATCCAGCGTCTCATGTGAGCTGGACTTTGTATTTAAAGAGTCTGATGGAACTTTGACTTTGATCCGACTCGTTCAGCCTGATGATGGTCTGTTTGTGACAGCAGCACATATTTAGATATGACACAGTTTTCTCTTTCTTCTCTTCTTATTTATTGTCATGTGATGTTTTGGTTATTTGACAGCTTGGTTGTATCTGCTGACTGCATTTACTATTTAAACTTTTACAAGCTGCTGCTGCTCAGAAAACCTGCGCAGTGGTTCTCTACAGTTTCACTCCAGTTCTCTACAAGTCATCCAGAATACTTCATGTATTCATAAATACATGTCAAACTCACATCACATCTTATCAGTAAGTCCGAATGTGATCAAACTGCTGATCTGTAGTTCATTACATGTCAGTTAGCAACACCTGGTGGACAGGTAGTGTAACTGCACCTGTGATCAGTGACGTCTGTGACACTGACTGGGTGTAGATGCTGTAGACCAGTGGTCCTCAATAGGCGGCCCTCGGGCCGACTATTTGTGGCCCCCGAACTGTTATTCCTTCACCATGTGTTTTGGTTGGGTCAGCGCGTGTATACAGGGACTCGTCTCCATGCCAACGATGCACAGACAAGGTGGTGTTACTGGGTCACTCAGAGCTGCAGCGCAACTTTTAACTTTCACTTTGGTTTTTGGCGCGGTTCGCATTTTGCCGGCTGTAGATTGCACGAAAATGGCGTGTTCTAAGTTCACTGCTAAAAGAAAAGTGGGCAGTTAAAAGAATTCAAAATTCAGAGAAGAATGGACTGAACAATTTGCATCGATTCTCTCTTAAACCAGCACAAAACCCATGTGCTTAATATGCCAGGAGACTATAGCTGTGATGAAGATTTCCAATTTGAAACAACATTATGAGATGAAGCATAGGAATTTTGAAGACATTTCCTCAAAATTCAGAGGTAAGAACAACAAAAATAAATGCACTGAAATCGTCATATCAAGCTGCAAGCAGGATTCTTGTCACATCTATGACACAACAACAAAAAGCAACAAAAAGTCACTTAGAAACTTTGTTTTATTCAACTATTTCAATTTGTCAAAATGGAAATGAAATTTTTAGTTCGTATTTTTGTTGTTGTTTTGAATGAAAAGGACATTTTGTTTTGTATATATATATATTATTTTACAGTATTATTGCATGTGGCCTGACCGACCTCAATACATGGACCTTTGAGTCATTGACTCAAGATTTCAGTGACTATTTGAGTACCCCTGCTGTAGACTCTACAGTCTAAGTGTGTCTCAGCGTCTTCACACTTGGAGCTGCAGCAGCTGCTGAGGCTGTTAGTGGGAGGAAAGAGGAACAGAGAGCAGAACCTCCTCCTGGGGAAATAACACAGTGATGATGCTGCATGTTGACTAACCGGACTGATACCAGGAACTTTTGATGTTTTTTAGACTGACAAGGGAGAAACGAGCAGCTTCTTCTCTCCCTGTGTTTCCTCCACACATGAAGCTGGAAAGTGTCTGTAAGTTGACCTGAGGTGAGTTCAGCAGGTGAGAATCCTTCCAGACAGATGTGGACATGTTTGACATTGTGTTGTTTGACTGTTAAGTGGAAATGATGAGTGATGGTGATCGTCTATTTCAAAGTATCAGCTAGGTGCTTTATGTAACAGACAGAAGAAATGACAGACAACATTCAGTTTGTTCTGACGTGTTTTAATTAGGGCTGTCAAAGTTAACGCGTTAATAACTCGTTAATGCAACATCCTCTTAACGACGTTAATTTTTTTAACGCGCCATTAACGCTCGGTATTTTTAAAAAAAAGAAACGTGCATTGTTTGATTTACGGCCGTCGATGGCACCTGTAGTCTTGATCCAGAGGGCGGCAGAAGAATAAGAAAGGGAATCAGAAGAAGAAGAAGCAGGGTTGGCGTTCGGGAAAAACACGGTGGACTGAAAAGCGAAAGCAAAAGGAAATGGAGAAAGAACTTATGAACGGCAAATTCACTTTCAAAACACTGCCAGATGGTTCGGTGCATAGGACAAAAGTTATCTGCACGTACTGTCGACATGAAATGAGTTACCATTGAAGTACGTGGAGTCGCAGATATCATCTGCAAGCCAAAAACATGGCAGATGCAGAGAGCCCACCGCCCCCCTCGCTAAAAGCAGACATCACCATGTTTTGATCCCATTTAGGGTGAGGGGATATTTTTTGAGCCTTTTATTTTCCTGCATGATTTGAAGTGTTGAATAAACATTTTCATAAAGCAAACATATTTGCCCTTTCTTATGTTGTTAAAAGTATTAAGAACATGAAAAAAATACATTAAAGTACATTTAGAACAGAAAGAAATTATTGAAAATTTATTGAAAATTCTATTTGTAAAACATTAAGAAGGCCAGGTATTCTTCTGTCTGATGTTCTGCTTGTAAAGTCAGTTTGGAGAGTTTGAGAGAGCTGAACACGTCTCTGCTGTGTGTGTGGGCTGTTGTGCTGTCTTCTCTTGGGAAACACGTTGAAGCTCGTCTTCTTCTCATGTGAGGCCACTTGTTGACAAGATGGAAGCTGTGTGACCACATTTTGCTCTTTCTGGATTCAAACAGGAATAAACCTGAGTTAAACATGATGTGGCTGTGTCCACCAGAACACACCTCAGTGTATTCTGGGTCAGCAGACCGTCCCGGCTCCACTTACAGGAAGAAACATTCTGAAGATTTTCTATCTGAGTTAAATGACAGTCATTTGAAAAGTATTTGTATTTTTAACGGGGAGTCATTTAAACTTAGATTATAATCCACAGTTGGTAAAAATGGTTATCCTCCTTGTGTTCTGTTCTCTTTGGATCCAACTGTAAGTCTCTTGAAGTCCATTCTGCAATAATAGGCTGCTCACATACTCTATCTTGTAAATTAATCCGAGGTAGGAGTCTGTTGCTGCGGTTTTTATATTCTCTCAGCTTCTTGGCCATCTATTGCTTAAGAAGGAGACTGGGATTGCTACCTTATAAGGTCATGCATCAGCTTCCGGTAGCACAATGATGTACTGGTCGACTGTAGATCCTCTTTGTCTTCGCAGACTCATTGTGTTCTGAACTTTAACCCCACTGCAGCTTGTAGTCAAAAAAGTCCAATAAGTTGTCATCATGATAACCCGAAACTTCCAGTCCAGTCAACACATTTGTTTTTACAGTTGATGCTTGAGCCATGGTTTTCAGGAGTATGTGTGCTTTAATGCCAGTCAAATGAAGCCTTTGCATCAGATGTTCTGTGCAGAAGGTGGCTGAACTTCCTGAATCCAGGAATGCGTAGGTTTGTATGATTGTATTTCCTTTTTTACTTTTGATTTGCACTGGTACAACTGAGTGAACACAATATTGTTTACAGGCCCCAGTGCGAGCACAAGTCTTCTGAACAACAGTAGTACGGGATGATGGCTGTTCTGAAGGTGCTTTGAGCTTAGCTGTGATGTGAATGATTGTTGGATGCTTCAGGTTGCATTCACTGCATGTGAGGCGACCTTTACAATTCTTGCTGACATGACCATGTGATAGACAGCCAAAACAAACATCACTTTGCCTTAGATGATCAAGTTTGTCATGATGAGTCAGTCCTTTAAGTTGAGTGCAGTTCTGTATTGAGTGTCCAGCTTTGCATATGCAGCATGCCACGTTTTTGTTGTTGGATGGAGTGATGTGATGACTATTTATTGTAGTAGATTTAACGTTTTCACTAGCATCGACGGCTGCTATAGTAGCATAGGTTTTTAGTTTAATGAAAGTAGAAAGTAGAAATAGGGGTCTGTGTTTCTTGGATGTTTCCAAAGACAGGGTTGGACAGAATCTTGACTTCTTGTTCAATGAAATTTACAAGGTCAGGAAATGTAGCTCTATTTCCACGCCTCTCCTGTAGCTCACAAGCAGCTATCCGCCATTTTTCTCTCAACTTGAACAGAAGTTTCATTACAGGACGTTTGAGGTTTGATGCTACATTAATTTTATCCATGTACTGTAAGCTTCTAATCATGTTACACACCCTTTCAAAAACAGCATCAATTCTTGAAGAAAACTTGCATCCTCTGACCTTATTGGTGGCCGGGCTAAGGCCCTTTCCATGTATGCTGCTGTAATCTTTATTGCATTTCCATAGTATTCCTTTATTAGTTGTTTTGCTGTTTATTAAGCTTGGCTGTCTGGCATGTGATAGCAGCTTCTAACCAGTTCTCTTGGTTGCTCCCTGGTGTACTGTTCAAGGTAGTACAGGCAATCTTTGTGATTACTAATTTTCCTTTCAATTCCATGTTCAAAAGCCATCATGAAAGGTCCATACTGAAAGGGGTCACCATCAAATATTGGTATTACTCTTGATGGAATAGATGCTGAATGCTGTTGAATTAGCTAAGTGGTAATTGCTGTTTGCCGTTGAATGTTGCCAATTAAGTTCTGACAATCATGTCCATTTGAAGCTTGAGTTGTATGATTTTCATGAGTCCTTTGATCCTGTTGTGGGTAGCTATGAGAATATTGAATCATGAATAGATGTGTTGTCAGGAGGCTGTGGAGGTTTGGATCAGCTATCAATATGTGTGCCTGTTAGTGAGAGGAATGACATCTCAAGTGTCCTGTAATGTGTTTGAACATTTTGTGTATTTGTTTTCTACAGGTGTTCATTTGTTGTACCTGCTAAATTAAAGTAACTTTATTATTCCTTGTTGATCATAAAAGAGCAGAATATCTCAAAATACATCCTCAGGTCTGTAATTAATCCTCACATATCCACTAACAGGACTCATTTGACTGACTGTCAAATTATTTGCAGCATCCAGGACACATTATTTCCCTCTTTATAATCAGCATCTGACTTGATTATTCTGTGCATTCATTAAATGGTTAAACAGATACAATTACAGGTTGTAGTGTCTTAAAATAATCTATCATTTGTATCTCTGCA
Organism: Sparus aurata; assembly: GCF_900880675.1. Taxonomy (NCBI): domain Eukaryota; kingdom Metazoa; phylum Chordata; class Actinopteri; order Spariformes; family Sparidae; genus Sparus; species Sparus aurata. The sequence goes on along the minus strand of NC_044208.1, from coordinate 30,667,079 downwards.
GGGATGACAGATGGCGACACCCAAACAGGTCGTCTTCAGAACTTTAGAGGATTTGGGAGACGAGGACTTTAAGAAATTCAAGTGGCACCTTCAGGGAGTCCTGGAGGGCTTCCCAGCAATCCCAAAATGTTGTCTGGAGAATGTAGACAGGATGGAAACAGTGGATCAGATGGTGCAGACTTACTGTATAAACACCATCAAAGTGACCAGAATGGTTTTGAGAGAGATGAATCAGAATGTTCTGTGGGAGAAATTATCAAACATCTCGGAACCAACAGGTAGGTCATTAAACAAAGGTTGCAACACAGTAAGAGGTTGATTTCTTTCATTACTTTACTCATCTATTAATCGTGGCAAACAAACATCTAACAAGCTGTATCATTTTTCCTCATTCAGAGATTCTCGCTGAGTGCCAGCATCAACTCAAAACCAACCTGAAGAAGAGGTTTCAACATGTCTTTGAAAAAATCACATATGCAGGAAGTTCAATACCGCTAAATGCGATCAACACTGAGATCTATATCATCATGGAAGAAAGAGGGGAGGTCAGTGATGAACGTGAGGTCAAACAGACTGAAAATGCAAACAGGAAATCAGACAGACCAAAAACAACAATCAGACAAGAAGACCTCTTTAAAGCATCTCCAGGAAGAGATGAACCAATCAGAACAGTGATGACACAGGGAGTGGCTGGCATCGGGAAAACAGTCTTAACACAGAAGTTCACTCTGGACTGGGCTGAGGACAAAGCCAACCAGGACATACAGTTCACATTTCCATTCACTTTTAGAGAGCTGAATGTGCTGAAAGAGAAAAAGTTTAGCTTGGTGAAACTGATTCATTACTTCTTCACTGAAACCAAAGAAATCTGCAGGTTTGAAGAGTTCCAGGTTGTGTTCATCTTTGATGGTCTGGATGAATGTCGACTTCCTCTGGACTTCCACAACACTGAAATCCTGACTGATGTTACAGAGTCCACCTCAGTGGATGTGCTGCTGACAAACCTCATCAGGGGGAAACTGCTTCCCTCTGCTCGCCTCTGGATAACCACACGACCTGCAGCAGCCAATCAGATCCCCCGTGAGTGTGTTCACATGGCGACAGAGGTCAGAGGGTTCACTGACCCACAGAAGGAGGAGTACTTCAGGAAGAGGTTCAGAGATGAGGAGCAGGCCAGCAGAGTCATCTCCCACATCAAGACATCACGAAGCCTACACATCATGTGCCACATCCCAGTCTTCTGCTGGATCACTGCTACAGTTCTGGAGGATGTGTTGAAGACCAGAGAGGGAGGAGAGCTGCCCAAGACCCTGACTCAGATGTACATCCACTTCCTTGTAGTTCAGGCCAAAGTGACGAACATCAAGTATCATGGAGGAGCTGAGAGAGATCCACACTGGACTCCAGAGAGCAGGGAGATGATTGAGTCTCTGGGAAAACTGGCTTTTGTGCAGCTGCAGAAAGGAAACCTGATCTTCTATGAATTAGACCTGACAGAGTGTAGCATCAATGTCAAAGCAGCCTCAGTGTATTCAGGAGTGTTCACAGAGATCTTCAAAGAGGAGAGTGGACTGTACCAGGACAAGGTGTTCTGCTTCATCCATCTGAGTGTTCAGGAGTTTCTGGCTGCTCTTCATGTCCATCTGACATTCATCAACTCTGGAGTCAATCTGCTGGCAGAAGCAACATGGAGGTCAATACTATTTAGAAATAAACCTATTCATCTCTACCAGAGTGCTGTGGACAATGCCTTACAGAGTCCAACGGGACACCTGGACTTGTTCCTCCGCTTCCTCCTGGGTTTTTCACTGGAGACCAATCAGAATCTCCTAAGAGGTCTGCTGACACAGCCAGGAAGTAGCTCAGAGACCAATCAGGAAACAGTCCAGTACATCAAGAAGAAGATCAGTGAGAATCTTTGTCCAGAGAGAAGCATCAACCTGTTCCACTGTCTGAATGAACTGAATGATCGTTCCCTAGTGAAGGAAATCCAACAGTGCCTGAGATCAGGAAGTCTCTCCACAGATAAACTGTCTCCTGCTCAGTGGTCAGCTCTGGTCTTTATCTTACTGTCATCAGAAAAAGATCTGGACGTTTTTGACCTGAAGAAATACTCTGGTTCAGAGGAGGCTTTTCTGAGGCTACTGCCAGTGGTCAAAGCATCTAACAAAGCTCAGTAAGTTGAATGTAGGATACAAATTATCAACAAGTCATCAAACTCAAAAGAAAACATTTTCTACTTTGTTCTTTTGTCGGATTCTTCTTCAGGCTGAGTGACTGTAATCTGTCAAAGAGAAGCTGTGAAGCTCTGTCCTCAGTTTTCAGCTCCCAGTCCTCTAGTCTGAGAGAGCTGGACCTGAGTAACAACAACCTGCAGGATTCAGGAGTGAAGCTGCTGTCATTGGGACTGAAGAGTCCCTACTGTAAACTGGAAACTCTCAGGTCAGAATTCAGCTGATTGTTCTCCGTTGATCATTAAAATCTTAACTCAAGTCGATGTTGATGAAGAGACTCGACATCTGTTGGATTCTTCTTCTCACAAAACCGACTGAAACATTGTTAAATATGAATGTGAAAGCTGCACACTCACAACCGTGAATAACCTTTGCTAGTTGAATCAGTCAGAGTTTAATATGTGTAGATTTATGATTCTTTATGTCTGTATGGCAGCATCTTTTTGTAACAGGTTGCATTTTCCTGCAGTTTCTTGAACTGGTGTCAACAATTTTCTATTTCCAGACTGTCAGGCTGTCTGATCACAGAGGAAGGCTGTTCTTCTCTGGCCTCAGCTTTGAGCTCCAACCCCTCTCATCTGAGAGAGCTGGACCTGAGCTACAATCATCCAGGATACTCAGGAGTGAAGCTTCTGACTGCTGGATTGGAGGATCCAGACTGGAGACTGGAAACTCTCAGGTACAAGTGTAGTTTCTGGGCTTTCTTCATCAAAGATGTCGGCGAGTAGTATGTTGACAAAAGAATTCTGTGGAGGCAAGGCTGGGTGGAATTATAGAGCAATCTTTATTGTAACAGATCTCATGCCAGCATCCGATCCAGAAGCGGAAGCTTTTCTAGTATTCTCAAATCTATGGCAATAGCAATGCCAAAGTGCTTCAACCTCTGCCCTATCAGAGCTCCTATTGAGCCCTCAATCTTAGGAGACCTACCAAATGCCACTCTTCCTTCTCTTCCTATATGGGGGTTTTTAGAGTCCTTTTTCCAGTACACAACCCGTCTTCTAATTGGTCACTTTGGTAAATGAAACAATAGACAAAAAGAGGAGTCTCCCTGCTCATCTCCCATATATGCTGCTGTCAATTCTCTGGTCTTGCCCCCAAGACGGCCCAAATGGTCACAATTCTACTGGAATGTAAACGTTTGTGCATCTCCCGCCATTTGGCGTGCAGGTCAAACTCAGGTCTAGTACTTTTATGGTTCTCTGGCTGGCTGCTAACCTTTGACACACTCACAGTTGGAAACCAACTCCTGGACCTTCACTTACACAAGGAAAACCAATTAGTCATTGCTGAATTTAAACTGAGTAGAGTCAGAATGTGTTGCCATCCAGATACCTCACAAGAGCTCACACACTGTTTCTCTGTTGCACTTATAAACTGAGGAACACTGCTTACTGTTGGACAGTAGGTAGGACGGATGGTCAGAGGGAAGGTTGTAAAATCTTCCTGTTTATTGCTAATATTATAAAATAATAGGTATTTACTTTACTATGTAATTTGAGTTATTCTGTATATATACCACAAGAGATGAGGCAGTGATGATGGTGACACACTACAAACATAACATTTCACAGTAATAGCCTTGGTCAAAAGTTTACATGCACTCATAATCATCAAAGACTTCCAAAGCTTTCATTTTTCTGTGATGGAATAAGTGGAACACAATCTACTTTGTCTTCATTCATGAAGTTCGGTTCAGTAATTACTTTGTCATACTTCCTCTGAAAATGTGACCAAATCTGCTGGATCACAAATATACATACAGTAATTCTAATATTTGGTTAAATGACTCTCTGCCATTTTCACCTCACTGGTGCATTGGATATTCATCCACAAGGATCTGGTCCTCCTCTGGAGGAATTTTAAATCACTCTTCTTGACAGAAGTTCAAAGTTTAACCTGTTGCTACCATTGATTACTTTTGGGGATGTGAGGTCGATCACCAACAAGGAAGATGAACGAGCTGCTTTGGTGAACAGCCAGCGAGTTTACAGGAACTTCAGTTTGTTCTGCTTCATACAGACACGACTGATTATAGGTGATAGTCTGCTTGAAGGAGTCGACTTCACTGTAGAGCAAACAACAGAATACACTGTTTCTCTCTAAGTTCAACAACATCATTAGTTGTGGCGACTGTATGTTTTATTTTACTGCCTGTAATTTTGCATTTTGAATCCAAATCTTCTTGTATAGTTTCTGTTTTATTCATTGTTGTATTTTATATTCTGTTAATTATTTGTTTTTTTTGTCTCTGTTGATCTGGACTAATTTCTGTTCTTTTGCTGTTGTGATGCCTGAATTTCTCCTCTGGGGATCAATAAAGTTTAATAAGCTGCTCTGAATGTGTTTCTTCTTCCAGGCTGGACCATGGTGGAGAACAGAGACTGAGACCTGGTCTGAAGAAGTGTGAGTGGATTCAGTTTGATACATGAGAACACAACAGCACACAGTTACGTCCTCTTAAAAATAATGTTTACAATATGAAAGCAATAGCTAATGACAGACTGTGACATACTGTTAGAATATCACAGCTAGGGGCGTTGTTTGATGAAGTGGCTATCACAGTCAATATAAACAATAATTGTAATATGTGTTTATTCAAATGCCACAGACAATAGATGGCTCAACATACAGTATGTAACATCCTCAATGTTAACAATCTGTATCTGCAATAAGATACAGTCTTCTGGTAATATTTAAACAATCCTAATAGAAATTATCAACTTATTAATAAATAAACAACCCAACAGTTGTGTTAGCTGATAATCTGCTGCTGTGTTGTGTCTTTTTTATCTCCATCAGATTTCTGTGAACTCACAGTCGACACAAACACAGTGAAAGGAAAACTTCAACTGTCTGTCAACAACAAGAAGGTGACATATGTGACAGAGGAGCAGCCATATCCTGATCATCCAGATAGATTTGACTACTGGCCTCAGCTGCTGTGTAGAACTGGTCTGACTGGTCAATGTTACTGGGAGGTCGAGTGGAGTGGAAGGGTTGATATAGCAGTGACATACAGTGGAATAAGCAGGAGAGGAGTCAGAGACAACTGTGTGTTTGGATGGAACGATCAGTCCTGGAGGCTGTACTGCTCTGATGGTGCTGGTTACTCTGTCTGGCATGATAAGAGAAGAACAGACCTCTCCTCCTGCTCTGTCTCTAACCGAGTAGCAGTGTATGTGGACTGTCCTGCTGGCACTCTGTCCTTCTACAGAGTCTCCTCTGACTCACTGATCCACCTCCACACCTTCAACACCACATTCACTCAACCTCTTTATCCTGGGTTTGGACTCTGGTCACCTGGTTCCTCAGTGTCTCTGTGTTCAGTGTAGGAGGAAAAGAAAACCGCTTCAGTGCATATCGTTTCTATATCTACTTGGGGTGGAACAGTTCACAAATTCCACAGTTCGGTTCATGTCACAGTTTTGTGGTCACGGTTTTCGGTTCGGTATATGCGGATTTTTAGGAAAATCAATTATGTCTTGTATAGTCAGGTTAAAACTGAAAGAATTAGGCAGTCTGACATTTGATACATCATTGTGACAGTCTTATGTTAAAAGTAGGTAGATTCTGGCACTGCAAGAGAGGAGACATTGCTAGTTCCAACATGTTTTTCATTTATTTGGCAAAGAAAGTTATCTTTAACAAATGCTAAGAACAAATAGTTATTCACTGTCACTAATGTAATGTAATGGGCAGTCAGAGTCAGGAAACTTTCAGTAGCCCCGGAGGTCCATCCATCACTAGTAAGCGCTACATAGGCTGTCAGACAACTCTAACAATTCCTCATCGGGTCTCAGGAATTACCGTGTTGCTGAAGTGTTTGCAGGAGGGGATTTTATTTTATATCGTGGCTCAAGTGTTTTAATCATACAACAAACCCTCCACCATGGCAAAAGGCTGCATATCTTCCCCCATTCCTTTCATTATGCATGTTGCCCCGTCTGACTCGTCACTGTCAGGCTGTTTAAAAGCTGCGGGCAGTAGAAGTTGTCCTGTCGACCCTCTCCCTTTCCTCCTTGTGTTGCCAGTTGTCTCACTGGGATGATGTCTTCACAGATAAGCTGACATGTTAGTCATGTTACTGTTAGCATTAACAACACGTTTTGCACAATGCTTGCACACTGTCGCGCTTTTGTCAACAACTTTCATACCACCGTCATCGTAGGACACTCTAAATGCAAAGTGGTCCCATACAGCAGACCTGTACAGCGCTGCTGGCACATCTTCTAGCTCCGACTGTTTTTCACTCGCCATGCCCACAAACGTCTCCACAGCTGCTTCGCTTCTTCTTCCTTTTTTGATGAACCGTTCCACCCCTAATATCTATTTCATCACTTTGGGATTCATTTTGTTGTGATGAAACGAGTCATTGTCAAACGTCCTCATTCGGTTTTGTCATCAGAGCTCAGTGACTCAGCTGTTGAAATCTCATATGTATCTTCTTATTGTGACAGATATAAATTGTGTCCAGCTCCTCTGATTATTCACATGCTTTGGTTAAGTCCTGATCTGCATCATTTCATTTTCCATCTTTTTTTTTATGGCTTTATTGCTAGTTAAGCTGAAGAGGTGACAGGAAACAGGGCGAGAGACAGGGGAGTGACACGCAGCAAAGTGGCCCAGGCCAGGAGTCGAACCCGGGTCCGCTGCAGTGAGGACAAAGCCTCTGTACACAGGATGCTGCTCTACCAACTGAGCTAAACGGCGCCCCTGGGCCTCCATCTTTAAATCTCTGAGGGATGCTTCAAACAAACCGATCAGACCAAATCCTTTAATAGCAGTTTGAGTGTAAAACCAGAGGAAGCTGCCTGGTATATGAACATTTACAGTGCTGTTTCATTGACCTGCCTGTTAGCCCATCAGCTCCTCCTGTTAGTGGGAAAATGCCAACAGGTAAATAAGAGATCATCTCTGTTTCCATCAGAGGAAACTGTGACCACTGGAGGGCAGGCATGTCAGGTACTCTACTGAAGTTTCTGTGTGTCGGGATACTTCTTCTGTACAGAACTTCAATAGTTACAGTCAGGTTAGAATCAGGCAGAACATCATGTTTTGTTTCTGTCGCCACAAACTCAGCTGGAAAATATCCCGACGTCTCGTTAAAAATATCCAGCACTTTCACGCTCACAGACGTTGAAACGCAGACATGAACTGTGGTCTCTGACTTCACAGAGCTGCAACACCAGCATCCCCTCCACCTCCTGACATGACATTCAGTTCAGATACATGTGATGTGAATATAATGACACGTATTGATAAACGTTAAGTGTCAATCTTTTAGTCTGGTGACTGGGCTGCACACACACACAATATAATCACTTCATTGATAAAGAATGTAAGTGTCTGGGTCTTAATGAACTGCTATATGTGATCTGATTTTATCAGCAGAAAATAATCGAATGCTGTTGTGTTCTTTTTGCTCTTATCATTGTTGTCTTTGAAAAACTGAGAATAATTAAGGAACAGAAGATATTTTATTCTTATGTTTGTTTTCCTCTGTGATTTTATTCCTCATATCAGGTAAATATCTTGGAATTAAAAATGTTCATTATCGACACTAAATGAGTTCTTTTTATTACACTGTCCTGTTGCTATGTGACATCACATGGAGGCCCCTGATGGTCATGGAGAGAATTTCTTTTCTTTGCATTCTCTTGCAATACTTCTGAGGAATACAAACCAAACTCAAAAGTAATCCTGAAAACATTCTGGTCATGACCCTCAGGGGGCGCCGTACCACCCTGCTCTGTTGAGTGGGAATAATAAAACATATGAAATAATTCACTTTGTTAAAAAAAAGCTTCAGCAGCGGGTCGTTCACGTGAGTCTGACAGTGAGTCTGAAGAGAGTGAGGCTCCATTACCACTGACTGCCCTTATGGTGCAGGAGGAGGCTGAAAAAATAATGTGACGGAGGCAGTGATACTGTGGAGTGATACTGTGGTAAGCAGGTATGTGCCTTCTAGAATGGTGTGGATAAACATTCATTAAAATAAATGGTTCAGAACGGTTGCTTAACTATCTATGAACTTTACTTGACATAATAAATAGCAAACTCTGGATGGTGTGGTGTATTACAACTAAATCTAGTTATCTAAAGTATTGGAAAACAATAACCATATTCATATACTATCCTGATTAATTGATTAGTTGCTTTTATTAACCACTTAAGCCCTATTTTATACTTTCATCAAAGGATGCCACACAAAATTGCTCAACTCACAAGTTGCACTGTGTTGTGTTTTGAGCATGTAGATTAGTTAAGTCCTGATCTGTTGTAGTTGAAGTGTTTAAAGTGCCAACATGCACCTTTCTTCATGCCCAAACTCCAATTTGGTCATGAAGGACATTGAGCTAACAACTTAACAAATATGTATGCTTTACATAATTTTTCAGTCAGTGTTTATGGTTTATTGTCCTTTCAACAGTTTAACATTATACAGTTAAAATGAATAAAACACTGATTAACTAGGGCAGTTGTAGCTCAGTGGGTAGAGCTGAGGACTAGTGATCAGAAGGTCGCTGGTTCGAATCCCGGGACGGGACTGGGCTACATGCCGAAGTATCCTTGAGCAAGATACTGAACCCCAAATTGCTCCTGATGTGCAGTTGGCACCTTCGTGGCAGCCACTGCCATCAGTAAGGGCCCAGCAATGAGCTGGCGACTCATCCAGGGAGTACCCTGGCCTTCGCCCATAGAGTCACTGGATTTGGCCCCAGCAACCCCCGCTCCACTTTGAAAAAGGTGGTATAAAGTGGTAACATCACCCACGACCCGCATGGAGAAAGTGGAAGAAAACGAAATGAAAAAAACTGATTAACTACTGTTACAATAAAACATCTGCATTACTCATGATGCAGTACACAAGTTTTTCCTCTTATGTCATGCTTTATTGTCTATACATTATGTTATAATGTCTTTGTAAAATAAAATTTGTGTTTGTCCATTTTTCAGATCATTATACCAGGGTTCTCCCCAGAAATTCTTAGTATAGCGGCGCACCGTCTGTCCGGGGGGGGTGCGCGACCGCTCGTCAACGTCAGTCCGGGGGGGGAGACACGGACGTACGGACAGCCGGTCATCAACTCCGTCAGCCGGGGGACGGACGGACGCTCGTCGCCGTCAGCCGGGAGCTCCTAGCCGTCAACCGGGGGACGGCGTACGGACGGACGGACGGACGCTCGACACTGTCACGCGCGGAGTATAGCGGCGCTGACCGAGCGGTATAGCGGCGCAGCGCCGCTGTTCCACCGTCTGGGGAGAACCCTGATTATACTATTGTTTTCCATACTTTAGCCAACTAGCCAACATTCTGATTGCATGCAGATTCATTATGTGCATGTCATCTTGTTCAAACTTAACCTATTCCACACTATTCCTCTACTTTCATGTCCAAGTTTGTGATAGGCGACAGGCCCAGTACATCATCTCCTGTGGAGATGATCTCACCAGAGACCCAAGCAGCCCAGTGAGCCCACCCATAGATTATTTCACCCATCCCAACCCAGACACCCCAGCTGTTTTTAAATCATCATCCTCAACAAACTACAAAGAACCCCAAATGGCAGAAAGTTTTCCGCTGCAAGGATGGCACCATTAGAAGGAGGCTGTCATACAGTGGTGAACGCCAGGCACTGCACTCCAGTATCCTTCTTAAGAGCAAGTGAGCAACAGACTGTGTAGTTATCATTTATTTTATTCAAGGCTTCAGAATATAAAGGGATATTGTTTAGTATAGTGGTGTTATTAAGAGCTTGTGTGTTTGTATGTACATCAACGGGGCGAGTTGGCACAATATCTGCACGCAGATTGTAGTGGGCCGGTCTGGACCAAAAAGTCCAGGGCCAAAAGAGTGGCTGCTGCTCATCAACATGTCTTTTCCCAAGAGAGCAAAACCAGGGAGCCTTAAACGAAAGGAAAAGGCAGAAAGGGAAAGAAAGCAAAGAGAGGGAAGACAACTCCTCACAACTCTTTCAAAAGAAAGGTGAGCATAGTTCACAGCTAACACAGTTTAAGAACAGTTAAAGCTTATATAATGTCAGCAGCTGTAAAGATAGAAGGCAGTCAGACAGCCATGAGTCTAGTTTCTCAGTTTCAGCTGCAGCAGGATCCTCATCCTCATCTCATCCCTCATTAAGTGCTGACTCAAAGTTATTCTTTCTTTCTCAAAGTCATCATTTCACATTGAGGTTCTGGACCTCGCGTTAAAAACAGTTCAAATTTGGAGCGATATTTAGCTCCTTTCCCAGTAAGCTAGCATGACATGTTTGATATCAGTGGATTCATTTCAATTTCAAGATTTCTATGATGCTCATGGCTTATAAAACCTAAAAACTGAGCCTGTGATGACCTTTAGAAGACAGTAAGTTAATTCCAGATGATCCACCATCCATTCAGAGGGTTAAAAGAGTTATAAAATAAAAATAGCCTATAATCCATATTTATTTCAGAATGATTTTCATGTATTAAAAACAATTCTGAAATAAAAAGAGCATATGTTTGTGTATGTATAATATAATTCAGATTCAGCTATCACTACAATAGAGCGTTTGGTCAGTAGTTTGGGACTCTCACCTTCCTGCTGTGCAGTAAGAACAGAGGAGAACATATCTGGTGCATGCATGGTCTCTCTAAACTCAAGGGGGGTACACACATGACGATAATCGCGCTGATTTTGCTCCGATTTTACCCCCTCCTGACCACGGAAGATTATCTTCTGTCTTATAAGATGATCCTATATGATTATCCTGTGGTCTGTGGTGTGTTAAGAGTCAATTTGTCCTGATTTGTCCCGATTTGTTAAACTTGTTCAATATTTACAACGAAAAATCTTCATGTGTGTGTGGAAAGCCAACAACTCCTGAGTCACCACTCCGTGAAATGTGACGTGAAACGCAACGTAGCCAACCAACTGACTGAGGAACATGGAAGTGGACATAAATAAAAACAGAGGTGAGATCTAACTTTTCCTATGGAGGTGTTTGAATTAGACATTTTAATGTTTTTAATGGGTTTAGCGTCGGCGCTAACATTACCCGTTGACTCTTTTTTGTATACAGTCTGTGCTCTTTTCCGTTTATGAAGAGCCCGGTGATGCTGGTGTTGTTGCCATTGGTTACTGTAGATCACGTTTAATCACACGATATTTCTGGCTCGGAGGACTCGATTCTAGATCAGCCATGAGACAGATAATCTTTATGTGTGTGGTGTCCTGTGCTGAGAATATCGGAGCACACCACACACAGCACGATCAGAGCTGATTTATTAATCTTCATGTGTGGGGGATCTACAGATGAAACATCTCTTTAGATTTATAAAATCCTTATGTGTGTACCCCCTTTTAGATGACACTCAGTGTGTTTACATGACACTCAAGAAAACAGAATTACTGTGTTAGTCTGACTAAAATCGGACCGGATCAGATTTCTCATAGTCGAATTACACCACGTAGATTATTCAATTGAAAGTCGCATTAACTCCTGCATGTATACGTTTCCAGCGGATCGGATCGGATTTTGCGTTCTGCGCAGGCGTGAGATTTTTCCCCGGGGCCGTGAGCCGGAAGTAGACGGGCGGCGGCGTCTTTCCTCCGAAATCACCGCAAGAAAGAGAGAAAGAGCTCCATTGTGCATCTAGTGTGTGTAATTATCATGTACACCATATGCGAAGTGTACAAAGATGTAGCTTCGTCTCGCTCTTCGTACGCCATCTTTCTTGAATGCCGAGGCAGCTGGTGACGTAAAGAGGTCAGCCGGAGGTGGCCCCATTAACACTAGTTGAACTGGGTACAGCGCCACCTAGCGTACCGGGTATGACATGCTTTCGGCAGTAATTCGATTTTCTCACCGGCATGTATACTCGGACAATTGCAGTTGTCCGATTGAGCAGCAGAGTCGAACTATGGCTGTAATCTGACTAAACTGTGCATGTAAACGCACTGACTGTATAGTTGAGTCAGCTCCAAACCTCTGGTGTGGGTCCCTTCCTGTAGCTTATCTCTGATGCCCACCTCAGAGCTGCTCAAGGCTCCTGGTCATGGGGACCTCTGCCCTGTCACATTCCCACAGTTGTCTACAGGGGAACATCTGGTCCTGTCCCATCCTGTCTTCTCACTATTCACTATTGTCTTAGAGCCCAGGATGTGTAAGAAACACACAGACACTACACAGATGAGCAGTTAAAGTGTTTTTCATCTGAGCCCTGATGTCCTCACCACTTTCCAACTCGAAGTGAAATTCCTGAAAAGACAAACTTGTCAAACAGGCAGCCAAAACTTCTGGAGAAATGTTAGATAGTTCCAGTGAACCAGCTTCAGGTTGGACCAGTTCTGACGTCACTCTGATGTTTTTTCCGACTTGGACCCCGAAGTTATGAGGATGTGACGGCGTGCTCAGATCAGATGCACACAGACACCAGGACTGACCAGGAAGAAACAAGCAGCTTCTTTTCTCCCAGTGTTCCTCCAACGTGAAGCTGGAAAGTGTCTGTAAGTTGACCTGAGGTGAGTTCAGCAGGTGAGAATCCATCCAGACAGATGTGGACATGTTTGACATTGTGTTGTTTGACTGTTCAGTAGAAATGATGAGTGATGGTGATTGTTTGTTTCAGCTTGGTGCTTTATGGAACAGACAGAAGAAATGACAGACAACATTCTGTTTGTACTTTTTGTTTCTGCCATGTGTTTTAATGTAATATGTGCACATTTGACCAAAAGCCCTCATTTGTTCTGCTGGTTGCAGGTTCACCAATGTTGCATTGGGAGTGCTGTATTGATTAGTTGAGTAATGGCGCTCTGCTGCTTGTTAGTGAACATACTGTGTAATTCCTGGTCTGACGTCAGTCTGCACTGAGCTCCACTGTGAGCTCTGTTTAAGGCAGCTCGTGCATAAATTAAAATGAGCCAGTTTTAATGGTGATTTAAGAGCACAGAGTGGCTCAGTTGTTGTTAATATCAGTCGGCAGGTAGACCAGGAGTTTCTCTGTCTGATGTTCTGCTTGTAAAGTGAGTTTGGAGAGTTTGAGAGAGCTGAACAGTTGCTCATTCCTGGATTCAAACAGGAATGAACCTGAGTTCAACATGACGTGGCTGTGTCCAGCGTCTGATTGTGCAGCAGAACACTGTACACTTACAGGTAGAAATATTTTGAAGATTTTCTATCTGAGTTAAACGACGTGGATTTGAAAAGTATTTGTATGTTTAACAGGGAGTAATTTGAATTTAAATTATAATCCACTTTTGGTTGGTAAAAATGGTTAATCCTGCTTGTGTTCTGTTCTCTTTGGATCCAACTGTGAATCTCTTGAAGTCCATTCTGCGATGATAGACTGCTCACACACTCCATCTTGTAGGTTAATCCGAGGTAGCAGAGTGGAGGAAGAACATCGTCTCCTCTGTTGCTGCGTTCTTTAAAACTCTCTCAGCTTCTCTGCCATCTATTGTTTAAGAGTGAGACTTTCATTGCTTCCTTATAAGGTCGTGCAGCAGCTTCTGGTAGCACGATGACGTACTGGTCGACTGTAGATCCTCTCTTTCTTCGCAGACTCATTGTGTTCTAAACTTTAACCTCACTGCAGCTTGTAAATTACTTTTGTCTGATTACTCTCTTCATTCGGTTTCGTAGCTGTCTCTCATTTTTATAATTTCATTGTAATCGTGACAACAATCATCACACATCTGATTGATACAATACGCTGATAGCAGAGCTCATATATTTCTCTATCACTGCTAGAACAAGATATAATGTCCTTTTACTTGCTGGTGGTAAACAGCCAGTGTGTAGAGATCTCAACTCTTTTGGCGCAGCACAATCAGCACATTTAGATTTTAATCTGAGCATCAGTGTGAAATGTCAGAACTGGTCGGACATCTTTGATCAACATACAACCATCCTAACACACCGGCACAGACATTCACTGACCCCCACAGTCCATCTCTCAGCTTTCAACAACTTCAACATCCAGGTCAGAGTGTCTGATGGAAAGAGCAGCTGCTTTAAGTGTTTTCTACAGTATTTGTTCATCTGGTTCAGGGTTGAAATTAATTATGGCCCCAAAATCAAAATGTCAACCACCTTGGAGTTTTATTTAATATTGAAAACATTAAGACTTTATTCTCTGACTCTTTGATAGCATCAGATCGCATTTGGAAATATGAGAACTATGTTTTTCAGGTGCAATCACAAGTTTCAGGATTTCTTAAAAACATATTTTGGGGCTCTTTCCACATTTCTGGATCATAAAAACAAATGTTGGAGTTGGTGTGTCACATACTGTATTCAGAACTCTAATTTTGTGAGGTCCCCTGCTATAAATCATTTTTGTAATATTTCTTTAAAAAAATGGGCACTATTCCAAATTTTGGCCTTGGTTAATTAAATTCACACCATGGTCTGGTTGAATACGCGATTCTGACTGAAGCCCTGCAGAGGTGACGATTAAGGGCTATATGGACACTTCTGGACCGACTCAAGTTCTGAGCACATTTACCTTCTTCCTGCTCTAACTTCTGCTTTTAGGTTATTTATATACAAACAACTACAATATGACACTGTTACAACACAAATGAAGTGAAACATGAATTATCTTTGGGGTTGTCTGTCATCATAATTTGAGTATATAAAGGTACGTTAAATATTTAAAGATGTTCACTTTTAGCTTGTAATCAACCCTAAAACTCATTCAGGATTGTGAGAATTACAAAAACAGTTTGGTGCTGTGAAAGACACCAAGGTCCAACAGTCCTCTTTAATTCAGTGAAGCCTAATCCAACATGAACTGAATATATATAAAGCACACACAGTGCTGCCAACTTATCAAGTTCCAAATCTCACGAGTTATGAAGACCATCACGGGACAAGATGAGACAAAGTCTTTACCAGAGGAGGGACCGAGTCATTGTTTACCAAGTCACAAGTTAATGTCAAGTCGTTGCAGTCGAGTCCTAAACTTTGAGTTCTGAGTCTTAAACAAGTCATAGTGCTCTTCACCAACTGTAATGTGACTTTCACCACACAGTAGCTGCAGTTAGCAGCTTTTCCATTTAAAAATAACTAATATCTAATTACAAGAAAAGTGAGGTCACTTCTTCAGCGCAGTTTTTAATGGTACCTTACAGTACGTCACAGAAATGAATCAGAGATGTTGCGATATGCTTCAGTGGGCTCTTCCCATTTTTGCAGAGAGTAATCCCAAGTGAACAAAGTCAAACTAAAGTAATTCCAGTAATGCATTACACAACTACACATATAAGCCCAGAGGAACAGGAGTACAACAATGCTGAAATAAGGAGCAGGCAATGTGTCGATGTAAGATGGTGATCGACCTTGAAGGTGTGCACAAACTATTTTACAGCTGACCAGTTAGAGTGTTTTTCATCTGAGCCCTGATCTCCTCACCACTGTCCAACTCGAAGTGAAACTCCTGAAGAAGATAAACAAGTCAAACAGGCAGATAAAACTTCTGGAGAAATGTTAGATAGTTCCAGTAAACCAGCTTCAGGTTGGACCAGTTCTGACATCACTCTGATGTTTTTTTAGACTCAGACCCCGAAGTTATGAGGATGTGACGGCGTCCTCAGATCAGGACTGACCAGGAAGAAACAAGCAGCTTCTCTCCCAGTGTTTCCTCCAACGTGAAGCTGGAAAGTGTCTGTAAGTTGACCTGAGGTGAGTTCAGCAGGTGAGAATCCATCCAGACAGATGTGGACATGTTTGACATTGTGTTGTTTGACTGTTCAGTAGAAATGATGAGTGATGGTGATTGTTTGTTTCAAAGTATCAGTTTGGTGCTTTATGGAACAGACAGAAGAAATGACAGACAACATTCTGTTTGTACTTTTTATTTCTGACATGTGTTTTAATGTAATATGTGCACATTTGACCAAAAGCCCTCATTTATTCTGCTGTTTGCAAGTTCAACATTGTTGGCATTGGAAGTGCTGTATTGATTAGTTGTGTAATGGCGCCTCTGCTGGTCGTTGTTGATGTGAGTTCAGCAGGTGAAAATCCTACCAGACAAATGTGGACATCATCAAAGTCAAAGTCAAAGTCGGCTTTATTGTCAATTCTTTACATGTACCAGACATACAAAGAAATCGCAATTCCGTTTCTAACTATCCCACGGTGGAGACAAGACAAGACATACCTTACACTCAATTAAACAGTAAAGTGCACAACAGATAGAGAAGGACAGTAAATAAAGTAAAGTGCACAGTAGATGAAGAAATTTTACGGATACTAAAATAAACAATAAAAATAATTAAACAGAATACAAAAAGTTCACAGAGTAAAAAAAAATGAGCAGCAAAGTTATATAGTTAAGTTGTATAATAATGCATAGACAGTCAATCAGTAATAGCAGTGTGTGTGTGTGGGGTGGCTGTATCACTGTTTCACTGCACAGGAGAAATGCACTGTAAACCCGAATGTTCAAAGTAATTAAATAGATTAAGTACTGTCTACTCAAAGTTTTAGAAAAACTTCTACTTACTTAATTATGTCAAGATGGTGTAACATGTTGTTCCTTTTTGAGTGATTTTGACTAATAATTTTTTATTAAATGGAACTATTTTGTATTTAAGTAAGCACAACTTAAAAACATCACTTCAGCGCAGCCTAATAGAATTAAGTTATTACATGCTAAGAATGATACATTCCTGTTATTTCTATGGTTTTAAATAGGGATGATTTAAAAATAAACTTAATTTATATAGCACATGCTAAAATACAATAAAATCTCAAAGTGCTTCTCCAAATAAATAAAATCATCAAAAATAGATTGGGACAACAATGGTCTACAATGCATTTGACATTAGTGGAGGACAAAATGTATTTTATTTAAGCATCAGATTACTCTAGCCTATATGTTTTTTTATTTTTAGTAAGTGTTGAGCAGCTGCAGGGATAATGTTTTATTTCGAGTTAATCTCTGATTCACCCTCCAAAGCAGAAGGCGGCGCTAATATGCATACTACACTGATTCCTTACCGCACTTTGAAAAAAACACAGAAGAAGAAAAGTTTTAACTGCAGAGATGGTTGGCGGCTGGAAGCAACAGAAGGCAGAAAGTTCAACCTATGCGGCAGCAGTCAGGACTTACTGTAAGTTTTGAAGTTGAATATTTATTCACTTTTACTTATTTAACGCCATGGATTGTAATAAACTAAGCTTACAGCAGAGGCAAAACTCCGCTGGCCACCATGGTGCTAACTAGCTAACCAATAACAACAAAGGTAATGGTCAGCTGCTAGAACTAGCGAGCTTACATTAGCTAACCTAGGTTACATCCTGATCTCTCAGAGGATCCAAGCTCACAAACAGTATATTTTGATATGTGATGAATGTATTTCCCATCATTGCATCTCTCTCTTTCAGTTTCAAGAAGTTAAGACTTAAGAGTTGAGGAAGATATAACTGGAGATGTGATAAAGATAAATGATATGTCATCTGTTCTGTTCCATGTGTTAGTTTGTGATTAGTGTCTCTTTTTCACCCATTCAGGACGAGTCTGATGATCTAGAGCAGGGGTACTCAAATACAAATCTTAAAGGGCCACAAAGATTTTTTTCAAGGACTCAAAGGTCCATGTGTTGAGGTCGGTCAGGCCACATGCAATAATACTGTAATATTCAAAACAAAATGTCCTTTTCATTCTAAACAACAAAATACGAACTAAAATAAATAGTAATTTCCATTTTAACATAAATTAAAATACATAGTTGAATATTTACTCTTTTTGTTTGCCTTCAAACATTGTGTCCATCACTTCAGTCATGCATTATTTTATTTCATTGTGACATAGATGTGACAAGCATCCTGCTTGCAGCTTGATATGACGATTTCAGTGCATTTATTTGTGTTGTGCTCATCTCTGAATTTTGAGGAAATGTCTCTTCAAAATTCCTATGCTTCGTCTCATAATGCCGTTTCAAATTGGAAATCTTCATCACAGCTTCTCTTGGCATATTGTAACGCCCCTTGTGGACTGTGGCGCAATGACTCTTGGGTATTCTGTTGGTGTTGGTGTAATTATGGTTCATGAATGTGTTTGTGAATAAGATGATATGTAAGATGGTTGTGGGTTAATTCACGTCATTTGTTCTGTGATTAAATGGTGTTGAGTTGTAACAAGGATGATAAAAATTTTGGCACCGTGAGTAAAAGGGTGTTTGCCGGGAGAAACTCCCCGTCCGTTACACTTCCTGTGAAAATACATGATGAGACTTGCTAATATAATACCTGTTAAACAACGTAAGTGTGTGTTATTGCAGCACTGTCAGATCCGTGGGTTTTGTCCTGGTTGGAGGATGAATGAATGCAAAGTTCCTACTTCTATGAGTGGCTGATTCTCATTGTCCACTTTGTTATAGCAGTTTACTTGGAAAACGCCATTTCAACTCTTACCACCGGCGAAAAGTGAATACGCGAACTGCTCCGAAAACGAAAGTGAAAGTTAAAAGTTGCGATCGCAGCGGTGAGTGACCCAGCTGTATGTGTGTCGTTAGCATGGAGACAAGTCCCGGTGTACACGTGCTGACCCAACCAAAACTCACTCGCCCCCAATGACAGTAAGAACAGCAAGGATGTGCATGTCGCCCGGATCGGCGTCACCGGGGCCCCACCCTGGAGCCAGGCCTGGGGTTGGGGCTCGCAGGCGAGCGCCTGGTGGCCGGGTCCCGTGGGCAAACGGGCCCACGGGACCCGGCCGGGCGCAGCCCGAACGAGCAACGTGGGTCCGCCCTCCCGTGGGCTCACCACTCGCGGGAGGGTTCAGAAGGGGCCGGTGCAGTGGGATATGGGTGGCAGTCGTGGGCCCCGGCGGCCCAATCCCCGGATGGTGACTCTAGCCATGGGGACATGGAATGTCACCTCGCTGGGGGGGAAAGAGCCTGAGCTGGTGCGGGAGGTTGAGCGGTACCGGCTAGAAATAGTCGGGCTCACCTCCACGCACAGTCTGGGCTCTGGAACCCAACTCCTTGAGAGAGGCTGGACTCTCTTCTACTCTGGAGTTGCCCGCGGTGAGAGGCGGCGAGCTGGTGTGGGCTTGCTTATAGCCCCCCAGCTCAGCCACCATGTGTTGGAGTTCTCCCCGGTGAACGAGAGGGTCGTTTCCCTGCGCCTTCGGGTCAGGGATAGGACTCTCACCGTTGTCTCGGCTTATGGGCCGAACAGTGGTGCAGAGTACCCGGCCTTCTTGGAGTCCCTGGGAGGGGTACTGGAGAGTGCTCCAACCGGGGACTCCGTCGTTCTCCTGGGGGACTTCAACGCCCACGTGGGCGACGACAGTGTTACCTGGAGGGGTGTGATTGGGAGGAACGGCCTCCCCGATCTGAACCCGAGTGGTGTTTTGTTACTGGACTTCTGTGCTAGTCACGGTTTGTCCATAACGAACACCATGTTCAAGCATAAGGGTGTCCATATGTGCACGTGGCACCAGGACACCCTAGGCCGGAGATCAATGATCGACTTTGTGGTCGTGTCATCTGACCTCCGGCCGTATGTCTTGGACACTCGGGTGAAGAGAGGGGCTGAGCTGTCAACTGATCACCACCTGGTGGTGAGTTGGATCCGCTGGCAGGGGAGGAAGCCGGACAGACCTGGCAGACCCAAACGTATCGTGAGGGTCTGCTGGGAACGTCTGGGAACACGTCGCGGCTGTCCGGAGCTGTGGCCGTAAGGTCTCCGGTGCCTGTCGCGGCGGCAATCCCCGAACCCGGTGGTGGACACCGGAAGTAAGGGTTGCTGTCAAGCTGAAGAAGGAGTCCTACCGAGCCTGGCTGGCCCGGGGGACTCCTGAGGCAGCTGACGGGTACCGGCAGGCCAAGCGTGCGGCAGCACGGGCAGTCTCGGAAGCAAAAACTCGGGTCTGGGAAGATTTCGGGGAGGCCATGGAGGAGGACTACCGGTCGGCCTCGAAGAAATTCTGGCAAACAATCCGGCGCCTCAGGAGGGGGAAGCAGTCCTCCACCAACACTGTTTACAGTGGGGGTGGGGAGCTGTTGACCTCGACTGGGGACATCGTCGGGCGGTGGAAGGAATACTTCGAGGATCTCCTCAATCCCACTGACACGCCTTCCATAGAGGAAGCAGAGGCTGGGGACTCAGAGGTTGACCCATCCATCACCCAAGCCGAAGTCACTGAGGTAGTCCGGAAGCTCCTCAGTGGCAAAGCCCCGGGGGTGGATGAGATCCGCCCTGAGTACCTCAAGTCTCTGGATGATGTGGGGCTGTCTTGGTTGACACGTCTCTGCAGCATCGCGTGGCAGTCGGGGACAGTGCCTCTGGACTGGCAGACCGGGGTGGTGGTCCCCCTATTTAAAAAGGGGGACCGGAGGGTGTGTTCCAACTATCGGGGGATCACACTCCTCAGCCTCCCTGGGAAAGTCTATTCAAGGGTACTGGAGAGGAGAATTCGGCCGATAGTCGAACCTCGGATTCAGGAGGAACAATGCGGTTTTCGTCCTGGCCGTGGAACACTGGACCAGCTTTATACCCTCCGCAGGGTGCTCGAGGGTTCATGGGAGTTTGCCCAACCAGTCCACATGTGTTTTGTGGACTTGGAGAAGGCATTCGACCGTGTCCCTCGTGGCATTCTGTGGGAGCTGCTCCGGGAGTACGGGGTCGGAGGCCCTCTGTTAAGGGCTGTACGGTCCCTGTACGACCGGAGCAGGAGCTTGGTTCGCATTGCCGGCAGTAAGTCAGACCTGTTCCCAGTGCATGTTGGACTCCGGCAGGGCTGCCCTTTGTCACCGGTTCTGTTCATTATTTTTATGGACAGAATTTCTAGGCGCAGCCACGGGCCGGAGGGGATCTGGTTCGGGAGCCACTGGATCTCATCTCTGCTTTTCGCGGATGATGTGGTCTTGTTGGCTCCTTCGAGCCAGGACCTCCAGCATGTCCTGGGGCGGTTTGCAGCCGAGTGTGAAGCGGCTGGGATGAGAATCAGCACCTCCAAATCTGAGGCCATGGTTCTCGACCGGAAAAAGGTGGCTTGCTCCCTCCAGGTGGGAGGAGAGTTCCTGCCTCAAGTGGAGAGTTTAAGTATCTCGGGGTCTTGTTCACGAGTGAGGGAAGGATGGAGCGTGAGATTGACAGGCGGATCGGTGCAGTGGCCGCAGTAATGCGGTCGTTGTATCGGTCTGTCGTGGTGAAGAGAGAGCTGAGCCGAAAGGCGAAGCTCTCGATTTACCAGTCAATCTACGTTCCGACCCTCACTTATGGCCATGAACTTTGGGTCATGACCGAAAGAATAAGATCCCGGATACAAGCGGCCGAAATGAGCTTCCTCCGCAGGGTGGCAGGGCGCTCCCTTAGAGATAGGGTGAAGAGCTCTCTCACCCGGGAGGAGCTCGGAGTAGAGCCGCTGCTCCTCCACATCGAGAGGAGCCAGCTGAGGTGGCTCGGGCATCTGTTTCGGATGCCCCCGGGACGCCTCCCTCGGGAGGTGTTTCTGGCATGTCCCGCCGGGAGGAGACCCCGAGGAAGACCCAGGACACGCTGGTGTGACTATGTCACCCAGCTGGCCTGGGAACGCCTTGGGATCCTCCCGGAAGAGCTGGAGGCAGTGTCCGGGGAGAGGGAAGTCTGGGTGTCCCTGCTCAGGCAGCTGCCCCCGCGACCCGGCCCCGGATAAGCGGACGAAAATGGATGGATGGATGGATATTATTGTCTTTGATTACTCCAATTATTTTCCTGACTATCTGATTAGTTGTTTGGTCAATAACATAAATTTGTGAAATTATCTATATCCTAGGGCCTTAAGTGACCAGGAACACATTTGGAAGGCTAGAATCAGATACATTTGAGTTATATGAGAGAGATATTAAGTTTGTTAAAGTCAATGTAATTGAGGCAATCAATTGCCTCAAAAATGTTAAGTTTTGAATCACATGTTTTTAGGTAAACAAACTCAACATATCTGACTAATGTGTACTTAAAACAATGACAACACAAACTAATAAACATTGAGTTTGGTTAACATAAAATGGTGTGGTTGTGTACCTATTTTTTAAAAGTTCCGTGAACTTATTCCAGTGGTTTTGAAAACTGGAAACTTTAAGTCATACTAACTGAAAATAATTGAGTTAAGCTAAATCAGCACTTTAATTTAACTGTTATCAAAAGGTACAAGTAGCAAGTCATACAACCTTTAAGTTCTGGAAAATTTTGACTTTTGAGTTCATTAACTTAAAAAAAATTGAGGCAATCGATTGCCTCAATTCTTTTGAGTTCTGGTAACTTACTCGGGTTTACAGTGTAGGCTTTTGTTGTGAATGTACCCAAGTTAAACCTTCATGTAAAAGCATAATTACGACGAAAGAGACACTTTTATGATTTACTGTATTTTCATTTTCGGATCAAACTCATTTTCAAAGGAGTGGTCGGGGCAAATTCTACGATAACATCAAAATTCTTGGAGTGAGTGGAGAAGTGTCGATCTCTGAATGTGACGTAACATGGATATTAGGTTGGATTGTGTCTAAAAAGCTGCTGATCAAGGAGTGCAATTACTCTGCGTTATTCTTCTTAATGCGTTATTGTTTCTGTATCAAATTAATCAAAAAGAGTGTGTTACACTGACAGCCTTAATTAAAACTGTAATAAACCTGTTTTATAGATATAATGAGTAAAAAAGTTTGGAAGTTTTTGTACAGCTGTAGGCAGGAAAATTCAGGAGCTGTCAAAAAAGAAACGCTCAGCTAAAGTTCAGATACCTGATTAGTTTTGGAGCTTTAGTTTTAATTATTGAATTTAGTTGGGGCTATGGACATGCTGTGATTATGACATAAAAAAAATTTGGGGGGGATTAAAAAAGGTAAATTTATTTTGCAAGGAGAATCCGCTTGGTATCAATACTTCTTTCCAGGGATTTTAAGATAAATGAATAAATACATTTAGGGGAGCTACATTAAATTTAAACAAATAGGTTTTTGTGTGTTACAAACGATGTCTGGCAAAAAGGCACATTTGAGCATTAAACAATACATTTTGGGCATTGCAGCATATTTAAGATTTAACCTATTTTAGTTATAAATATGAAAAGTGTGGGAGCAGTCATAAATAGATGTTTTGTCAGGAGGCTGGTTTGGATCACCCCTCAATATTTGTGCGTAGTGAGAGGAATGACATCTCAAATGTTCTGTGATGTGTCTGAACATTTTGTGCTTTTGACTTATACAGGTGTTATTATTATTGAATCTGCTGAATTAAAGTCCCTTTATTGTTCCTTGTTGATTATAAAAGAGCAGAATATCTCAAAATACGTCCTCAGGTCTGTAATTAATCCTCACATATACACAAACAGGACTCATTTGACTGACTCAATTGATTATTTGCTGCATCCAGGACACATTTCACTCTTTTATCAGCCTCTGACTTTATTATTGTGTGCTTTCATTAAATAGTACACAGATAAAATAACAAACTGTAGTGTCTCAAAATAATCTGTTGTTTGTATCTTTACAGGGAGGGTAGATGGCAACACTTAAACAGGAAATCTTCAGAACTTTAGAGGATTTGGGAGAGGACGACTTTGAGAAATTCAAGTGGCACCTTCAGGGAGTCCTGAAGGGCTTCCCAAAAATCCCAAAATGTCGTCTGGAAAACGCAAACAGGATGGAAACAGTGGATCAGATGGTGCAGACCTACTGTATAAACACCATCAAAGTGACCAGAATGGTTTTGACAGAGATAGATCAGAATGTTCTGTGGGAGAAATTATCAAACATCTCGGAGCCAACAGGTAGGTCAATAAACAAAGGTTGCAGAATGGATGGACTGGGGGAACAGGACATTCTGCTGTGACTGGTTGTTACTTCATCAGTAGTTCATAGTGAAACATGCAATCACAGCAGTGTTGAGGGGCTTCTAACAGAGATTTCAGGATGAATAAATCAAATCAAACATTCTCTGGTTGCGTCTGTGTTTTTGTGGCTGCTGATTTGTATTAACTGCTAGCGCTTGTGGCGATGCAGCGCACTGCCAGCTGTACTTCCCCCAGAAAAATGGATTCTGTCACCAGGGAAACTACAGATCAACATCCCTGTAGTAGCACAGCCACTGCTGGCTGTTTCACAAACCAGCTGCAAACAAAACCACACATGAATGACACATTATACAGGTTCTATGTCTGCCTCAACCTGTTAACTCAAAGTTTACATAACAACCAATCAGAGCAGAGCACACCGTAGATAGTCCTCCAACTCAAACACACTGAAACAGCAGCTCATCATTTTATCTGAAATGCTGTTTTTGGTATTTCTCAATTGATGTATGAAGCTCACACAGAGGGGGCAAAGATCTAGATTGTATCTTTCATCAATAATCTCAGGTCAATTAAATTACAACTAGAAATGTTTTTGATGACTCATTCACATTGGCATTTTCTCAGTGGTGTTGTATCATTTTTCTTCATTCAGAGATTCTTGCTGAGTGCCAGCGTAAACTCAAAACCAACCTAAAGAAGAGGTTTCAACATGTCTTTGAGAAAATCACAAAAGCAGGAAGTTCAATACCGTTGAATGAGATTTACACTGAGATCTATATCATCATGGAAGAAACGGGAGAAGTCAACATGGAACATGAGATCAGACAGATTGAAACTACAACCTGGAAACCAGACCGACCAAAAACAACAATCAGACAAGAAGACATCTTTAAAGCCTCACCTGGAAGAGATGAACCAATCAGAACAGTGATGACAAAGGGAATGGCTGGCATCGGGAAAACCGTCATAACACAGAAGTTCACTCTGGACTGGGCTGAAGACAAAGACAACCAGGATATAGAGTTCACATTTCCATTCACTTTCAGAGAGCTGAATGTGCTGAAAGAGAAAAAGTACAGCTTGGTGGAACTTGTTCATCACTTCTTCACTGAAACCAAAGAAGCAGGAATCTGCAGGTTTGAAGGGTTCCAGGTTATGTTTATCTTTGACGGTCTGGATGAGTGTCGACTTCCTCTGGACTTCCACAACACTGAGACAGTGACTGATATTACAGAGTCCACCTCAGTGGCTGTGCTGCTGACAAACCTCATCAGGGGGAAACTGCTTCCCACTGCTCGCCTCTGGATAACCACACGACCTGCAGCAGCCAATCAGATCCCTCGTGAGTGTGTTGACATGGTGACAGAGGTCAGAGGGTTCACTGATCCACAGAAGGAGAAGTATTTTAGGAAGAGATTCAGAGATGATGAGCAGGCCAGCAGAATCATCTCCCACATCAAGGCATCACGAAGCCTCCACATCATGTGCCACATCCCAGTCTTCTGCTGGATCACTGCTACAGTTCTGGAGGACATGTTTAAAACCAGAGAAGGAGGAGAGCTGCCCAAGACTCTGACTGAGATGTACATCCACTTCCTGGTGGTTCTGTACAAACTGAAGAACGTCAAGTATGATGGAAAATCTGAGAGAGATTCACACTGGACACCAGAGAGCAGGGAGATGATTGAGTCTCTGGGAAAACTGGCTTTTAAGCAGTTACAGAAAGGCAACCTGATCTTCTATGAATCAGACCTGACAGAGTGCGGCATCGATATCAGAGAGGCCTCAGTGTACTCAGGATTGTTCACAGAGATCTTTAAAGAAGAGAGTGGACTGTACCAGGACAAGGTGTTCTGCTTCATCCATCTGAGTGTTCAGGAGTTTCTGGCTGCTCTTCATGTCCATCTAACATTCATCAACTCTGACGTCAATCTGCTGGAAGAAAGAAAACAAACCCCCTGGTTGTCTAAACTACTTAGAATAAAACCTAAACCTACAGATCTCTACCAGAGTGCTGTGGACAAGGCCTTACAGAGTCCAAATGGACACCTGGACTTGTTTGTCCGATTCCTCCTGGGTTTTTCACTGGAGACCAATCAGAATCTCCTACGAGGTCTGCTGACACAGACAAGAAGTAGCTCAGAGACCAATCAGGAAACAGTCCAATACATCAAGAAGAGGATCAGTGAGAATTTGTCTCCAGAGAGAAGCATCAATCTGTTCCACTGTCTGAATGAACTAAATGATGGTTCTTTAGTGGAGGAGATCCAACAGTACGTGAGATCAGGAAGTCTCTCAACACATGAACTGTCTCCTGCTCAGTGGTCAGCTCTGGTCTTCATCTTACTGTCATCAGAAAAAGATCTGAAAATGTTTGACCTGAAGAAATACTCTGCTTCAGAGGAAGCTCTTCTGAGGCTGCTGCCAGTGGTCAAAGCCTCCAACAAAGCTCAGTAGGCTGAATCAAGGATAAATATTATCAAAAAGTCATCAAACTTAAAAGTCAAAGCTAAACACTTTCTACTTTTTCTTTTTGCCGGATTCTTCTTCAGGCTGAGTGACTGTAATCTGTCAGAGAGAAGCTGTGAAGGTCTGTCCTCAGTTCTCAGCTCCCAGTCCTCTAGTTTGAGAGAGCTGGACCTGAGTAACAACGACCTGCAGGATTCAGGAGTGAAGCTGCTGTCATCAGGACTGAAGAGTTCACACTGTGAACTGGAAATTCTCAGGTCAGATTTCAGCCGATTGTTCTCAGTCGATCATTTCAATTTTGACTAAACTCAGGTCGATGTTGATGAAGAGACTTGACATCTGTAAAATTCCTCTTTTCACAAAACTGTCTGAACCATTGTTCAATAAGATTGTGAAAGCTGCACTCTCACAACTGTGAATAGTCTGAATCAGTCAGTTTAATACGTGTTGATTTACGATTCTTTGTTTCTTTGTTGGATTTATGTCTGTATGTCAGCATCTTTTTAGAACAGGATGTATCTTCCTGCAGTTTCTTAAACTGATATAAACCACTTTCCATTTCCAGACTGTCCGGCTGCCTGATCACAGAGGAAGGCTGTTCTTCTCTGGCCTCAGCTCTGAGCTCCAACCCCTCTCATCTGAGAGAGCTGGACCTGAGCTACAATCATCCAGGAGGCTCAGGTCTGAAGCGTCTGACTGCTGGATGGGAGGATCCTGGCTGGAGACTGAAAACTCTAAGGTACCAGAGCTCACACACTGTTTCTCTGTTACACTTAAACTTAACACTGAAACACTGCTTACTGTTGGACAGCAGTAAAAAAATAGATGTAAAATCAGTCAGAGGGAGCGTTGTAAAATCTTCATGTTCATTGCTAATATTCTATAATAATACATATAGTTACTTTACTATAGAATAAGATTTATTCTGTACACATACCAAAAGAGATGAGGCAGTGATGTCCCAACAGCTATAGAGCATTGATGATGGTAACACATTACAAACATAAAATGTTACAGTTATACAGTCATGATCAAAAGTTTACATCCACTCATAAAGAACATGCTCATCATGGCAGTCTTCAGTTCCAATGATCTCTACAGCTCCCATTTTCTGTGATGAATGAGTGGAACAAAAACTGCTTTGTCAAAAAAACATTAATGAAGTTTGGTTCAAAATGAATTCATTATAGTTTTTCTAAAAATGTGATCAAATTCTAACATTTGGTTGAATGTCTCTCTGCAATTTTCACCTGAGATAGGTGCTTTTGATTAGCATCCACAAGCTTCTGGTCGTCCTTGAGGATTTTTTAACAACTCCTCTTGACAGAATCTGGAAAGTTCAACTTAATTTGTTGCCTTCCTGGTACAGTCTATATGCCAATTGTAAGCGCTATATCGTAGGCAACTGGAATTGTTTCAGATTCTTGACTTGTTTCAGCTTCTTTAAAGAAATTAAGAAGGAGTCCAGTTGCCTACGATATCACACTTAGGATTACCTTGATGACCGAGAACCCTCATCAACAGTCCACATGTTTTCATTGAGCTCCAAGTCAGAACTTTGGGAAGGCCATTCCAAAACCTGAAAATTTGCCTGATTGATCCGTTCCTTCACCACTTCTCATGTGTGTTTGGGTCATTGTCCTGTTGGAACACATACTGCACCCCAGACCGGAATCTTCTGCTGATGGTTTTGGGTCTTGTAGAACTTGGAGATAATCCTCCTTCTTCATTATTCAATTTACTTTCTTTAAAGCAGCAGATCCACTGGCAGCAGAACCACCCCACTCTAGAACTCTACCAGCACCATGCTGGACAGTAGGTCTGGTGTTGTTGGGGTTAAAGGCATCACATTATCTCCTCCAAACATATTGATGGTCATTGTGATCTAACAATTCAGTGTTTCTTACCTCTGACCACAGAGTTTTCCTCTAGAGGGTTTTTTTCTTGTCGATGTGATCAGCAGCAAACTTCAGTCGAGGTTTAAATGAATTATTTCTAAGCCTCTCAGCTCATGGTGATGTAAAACACACTTGACTGTGGACACTGTCATCTGTCTTCCAGCAGCTTCTAATTCATTACAGACTTGTTTTTTGGCAGTGTTTGGTCGACTCTTGACCATCAGAGCAGTTTTCTCTCAGCAGCAGGTGATAGTTTGTGTTTTCTGACCGTGGCAGTGACACAACTGTGACATGCACTTTATAGTTACAAACAGTTGTTTGTACAGTTGATCTTGGGACCTGTAACTTTAAAATGGCTTCAGGTGACTTTCCTGACTTGTTCAAATCAATAATGTGCTCTTTCAGATCAATGCAATCAAAGTCGCCAGCTGTTATCAATCAGAATCACTCAAAGAAAATCAAGAAAATTTGATTTACACAAGTTTCTATAATCACAAGAATTGATCGTTCAAGTTACTGTATATTTTTGACCCAGCAGATTTGGTCACATTTTCAATGCATATTTTGAATACATTCATGAAGTTTGGTTCACTCATGAATTGTCCATTCCTTCAACAGTACCAGAGTATTATAACCAGTGTTGGGCACGTTGCTTTAAAAAAGTAATTAGTTATAGTTACTAGTTACTTCTTCCAAAAAGTAACTTAGTTAGTAACGGAATTACTCCACTATAAAAGTAACTAGTTACCAGGAAGAGTAACTATTGCGTTACTTTAAATTATTCCCCCTTTTGAGCTCGGCAGTCATTTTAGCTACTCAGCATCCATGTATTTAGAAAATGTAGTTATGCATGGCGGACCGGCTCCTGCTCTCCCCGATATTTTGCCAATGAGGCTCTGAAGGAGTCTGAGTCAGCTGTTGATAACAGGAGCAAGTTCTCAACAACATACCTGTCTATCATTGCATTCAGTTCAGTCTGTGTCACAAGTTTTTGTGAAGCTGTTAGCGGAGCTCACGTTAGCCACACCTGGCCTGCTGTCATCATCAGCAGCATCAGCAACAGAGTTTTGGCCAGTGTTAGTTTTGTAGAAGCGTGTGCCTTTTAGAGATGCTTCATTAGATCAGAGTTGCTTACAATGGACGTGGACAAAGGAGATTAAAGTCGTGTCTGTACTTCCACTTAGAAAACGTTAACTTGGTCGAGTGGTTAGAGCGCATGCCATAAAACGCAGCCGACCCCGGTTCGATTCTGGCCGGAGGTCCTTTGCTGCATGTCACCTCCCCCTCTCTCTCCCATGTTTCCTCTCTGTCTACTGCTAATAAAGGTGTCTATGCCACAAAAAAAATCTTAAAAAAAACAAAAAACAAAAAAAACATTAACTTTCCCTCCGGACTCGCTATTGCTGCAGTTCACCTCTGCTAGTTTGAGTGTGTGAGGCTGCTGTGTGCGTGTGTGGTTTGTGTGTAAACTGAACATTGCCACTGATTGGCTTAAGAACTCTCACTCAGCGTTAGAGAGCCAATCATCATCACTTATGCGGTTGTCCTCCCTCGCCAAGCTAAAAAAGATAATAAAATAAAACAGCTCTGCAGCTCTGCTGGCTGAGAGCCGAGTCGGATGACAACAGCTTCAATGATCAGCTTCAGTTTGTCACGCGCCACATTTAATAGTCGGTAACGGTAACAGCGTTGTAACGATGGAAATAGTAATTAGTTAGATTACCCGTTACTGAAAAAAGTAACGCTGTTATTCCCAACACTGATTATAATGCATTCCTAATAGGATTTACAGTTTTATTATTACAGTTACTGTGTCCAGTTTTTAGTTACCACCCAAATTATGTATTAATAGGTGTTTCAGAACCACCCGGTCGCAGGCAGCCTCCACAATTCTGTCATTCAGTTCATTAAACAGAAACCAGAAGAACTGAAGAATAATCTTTACAGATTTGTTGGCATGGGAAGAAAAAGATGTAGAAATAAGACTTTAACTTTGAAGCAGTCATCAAGTCCTAATTTGAGTTTATTCTCTGATCATTTACATTAATAAAATCTGTAAGGGTTGAATGATCAGAAGGGTCAGTTTAGAAGGTCAATCAGCTCTGTTCAGACACAGCACATTTATTTATTTCAGTCAGATTCGTCTTTTTCAGGTGTTTTCTAGATAAAGCTGAACTCAGAACAGAAGGAAAATGATGATAATACATTTTGAATGATAGTCAAAGGTTTTATATTCGACAGAGACCAGGTTCATCTGAGGCTGTAGTGCAGTAACAGTCACACGTCTGAGGTTATTTTGGTGGAAGAGACACAAAGACACATTGCTCTGCACAGGCAGTAATACTGTGAAGTAACTTATTACTTTCAAATGATAATAACTACTTTTTGGAAGTAACTTGCCTGACACTGCAAGAGAGCTGGTGTGAAGATCAGGGAGAGGATTGAGAGAGACAGGAAGTTTAAACTGTTCCTACCATCGATTACTTTGGGGGATGTGAGGTCGATCACCAACAAGGTAGATGAACGAGCTGCTTTGCTGAACAGCCAGCAAGTTCACAGGAACTTCAGTTTGTTCTTCTTCATACAAACTGATATATAGCAGCTGCTTGAAGGAGTCGACTTCACTGTAGAGCAAACGACAGAAAACGCTGTCTCTCTATTAGTTCCACAACATCACTAGATGTATGCTTTATTTTACTAATGTAATGCCTGAATTTCTCCTCTGGGGATCAATAAAGTTTAATAAGCTGCTCTGACTGTGCTTCTTCTTCCAGGCTGGACCATGGTGGAGAAAAGAGACTGAAACCTGGTCTGAAGAAGTGTGAGTGGATTCAGTTTGATACATGAGAACACAACAGCACACAGTCACGTCCTCTTTAAAATAATGTTTGCAAAATGAAAGCAATAGCTAATGACAGGCTGTGATATACTGTTATAATATCACAGCTAGGGGTTTTGTTTGATGAAGTGGCTATCACAATCAATATAAACAATAATTGTGATATTTGTTTATTCAAACGCCACAGACAATAGATGGCTCAACATACAATATGTAACATCCTC
The DNA here is from genome assembly GCF_900880675.1 of Sparus aurata. Lineage (NCBI taxonomy): Eukaryota > Metazoa > Chordata > Actinopteri > Spariformes > Sparidae > Sparus > Sparus aurata. Next base: position 30,635,647 of record NC_044208.1, on the reverse strand, counting down.
AATGTTAACAATCTTTGTATCCAATAAGATACAGATACTTTGTATGCAGAAGATACTTCTATTGATATTTAAACAATCTATTAATTTATAGAGATGATCAACTCATTCATAAATAAACAACCCAACAGTTGTATTTGTTGATAACCTGCTGCTTTGTTGTGTCTTTTATCTCTCCATCAGATTTCTGTGAACTCACAGTCGACACAAACACAGTGAACAAAGACCTTAAACTGTCTGACAACAACAAGAAGGTGACATATGTGAGAGAGAAGCAGCCATATCCTAATCATCCAGAGAGGTTTGACTTCAGGTCTCAGCTGCTGTGTAGAGCTGGTCTGACTGGTCGATGTTACTGGGAGGTCGAGTGGAGAGGAGAGGTTGATATAGCAGTGACATACAAAGGAATCAGCAGGAGAGGAGTCAGAGCAGACTCTGCGTTTGGATGGAACGATCAGTCCTGGAGGCTGTACTGCTCTGATGATCATGGTTACTCTGTCAGTCACAATGACAGAAGAACAGTCCTCCCTCACTCCTCCTCCTCCTCCTCTGTCTCTAACAGAGTAGCAGTGTATGTGGACTGTCCTGCTGGCACTCTGTCCTTCTACAGAGTCTCCTCTGACTCACTGATCCACCTCCACACCTTCAACACCACATTCACTCAACCTCTTTATCCTGGGTTTGGGTTCTGGAGATATGACTCCTCAGTGTCTCTGTGTTCAGTGTAGGAGGAAGAGTCTCCTCCTGTGAACACAAACACAGTATTGACTGAAGACGACTGCTGAAATGTGTCCTCTGTGAGACACAAAACACTTCAGTTCATTTTGTTTCTATATCTACTTTATCACTTTGGGATTCATGTGGTTGTGATGAAACGAGTCATTTGGTTTTGTCATCAGAGCTCAATGACTCGGCTGCTGAGATCTCATATGTATCTTTTTATTGTGACAGATATAAATTGTGTCCAGCTCGTCTGATTCACATACTTTGGTTGTGTCCTGATCTGCATCATTTCTGGACCTCCATCTTTAAATCTCTGACCGATGCTTCAAACAAACCGATCAGACCAAATCATTCAACAGCAGTTTGAGTGTAAAACCAGAGGAAGCTGCCTGGTATGTTAACATTTACAGTGCTGTTTCATTGACCTGCCTGTTAGCCCGTCAGCTCCATCTGTTAGTGGGAAAATGCCAACAGGTAAATAAGAGATCATCTCATTTTCCATCAGAGGAAACTGAGACCACTGGAGGGCAGGCATGTCAGGTACTCTACTGAAGCTTCTGTGTGTCGGGATACTTCTTCTGTACAGAACTTCAATAAATAGAGTCAGGTTACGGTCGGGGAGGACATCATGTTTTGTTTCTGTCGCCACAAACTCAGCTGGAAAATATCCCGACGTCTCGTTAAAAATATCCAGCGCTTTCACGCTCACAGACGTTGAAACGCAGACATGAACTGTTGTCTCTGACTTCACAGAGCTGCAACACCAGCATCCCCTCCACCTCCTGACATGACATTCAGTTCAGATACATGTGATGTGAATATAATGACACGTATTGATAAACGTTAAGTGCCAATCTTTTAGTCTGGTGACTGGGCTGCACACACACAATATAATCACTTCATTGATAAAGAATGTAAGTGTCTGGGTCTTTATGAACTGCTATATGTGATCTGATTCTATCAGCAGAAAATGATCGAATGCTCTTTGTGTCCTTTTTGCTTTTATCATTTTTACAACACTACATTATTGTTTTACTGACAATAATCAAGGAACAGAAGATATTTTATTCTTGTGTTAGATTTTTTCTCTGTAATTTTATTCCTCATATCAGATAAATATCTTGGAATTAAAAATGTTCATGTGACACTAAATGAGTTATTTTTATTACGCTGTCCTGTTGCTATGTGACATCACACGGAGGCCCCTGATGGTCATGGAGAGAATTTCTTTTCTTTGCATTCTGCCTTGCAATACGTCTGAGGAATACAATCCAAATGACGAGGTAACTCAAAAGTAGTCCTGAAAACATTCTGGTCATGACCCTCAGGGGGCGCCGTACCATCCTGCTCTGTTGAGTGGGAATAATAAAACATATGAAGTAATTCAGTTTGTTAAAATGTTTTTTTCTGTCCTTAAAATTATTTTCTTCTTTCCACAAAAACGATTAAACTTTTATTTTGTAGATTATATCCTTTGTTGTCTTGTTTCACATTCCACTTCCTGTCTTTGTCTTTTTTCCTGCTCAGCTGTGTTTCGTTTCTGTGTTTTTGTCTGTTTTTCCTTCAGTCCTCGTTGGTTCATCTGTGTTCCTGTGTCTGTTCCTCGTGGCTTACTGGTTTGTTCTTAGTCTTTTTATTACTCTTTAGTTTTTCTTGGACTCTCTTATCTGGTTTTCTTCTCTGCTCATCTCTTGGTAGATATTTTGTCACCTGCTCTTTTGTTGCTTGCAGTTTAATTTCTTTGTTCTTGTCTTTGTGATTCTAGCTTTGTTCACACCTGTGTGCCTCTGTGTCTTGAGTTTGGATCTTTTTTGATAAACTTACCTGGGAGTCAGTTCTCACACTTCACTGAATCAAATACATGTCATTTCTCTGGTATGAGGTTTGTTCATAGTCCATGAAAGTATTTTGTGCCCAACAAGATGTCCAAGTGTCACAGTAGGTGAAATGTATTTCACACTAAAGGGGAAACAACAACGACAGCACACGAGGAATGTAGAAGTTCCTGGGCTCTCCTCCTCAAAGGTGTCGGCGTGTAGTTTGATGATGAAAGAATTCTGCAGTGGCAAGGCTGGGTGGAATGATAGAGCAATCTTTATTGAAACAGATCTCAAGCCAGCGTCCAAACCAGAAGGCGGCCTTGTTTCTAGTATTCTCAAATCTATGGCAAAAGCAATGCCAAAATGCTTCGCCTTCTGCAGAGAACTGAACTCCTATATCCATTCTACAAGTAGCTACCCTTCCTTCTCTTCCTATGCGGGGGTTTTTAGAGTCCCTTTCTTTTTTTTCTTAAGATTTTTTTTGTGGCATAGACACCTTTATTAAGCAGCAGACAGGAAATATGGGAGAGAGAGGGGGATGTGACATGCAGCAAAGAACCTCCGGCCGGAATCGAACCGGGGTCGGCTGCTTTATATGGCATGCGCTCTAACCACTCGACCACCTGCGCGCCTAGAGTCCCTTTCTAATTGGTCACTTTGGTAAATTATTATTAATAGACTAAAAGAGGAGTGGACCTGTCTCCCTGCTCATCTCCCATGTTGCTGTCAATTCTTAGGTCTTGCCCCCCAAGACGGCCAAAATGGTCACTCTGTCCTTCTACTGGAACATAAACGTTTAGGCATCTCCCACCATTTGGCGTGGGGGTCAACCTCAGTTTGATACTTTATGGTCTGCTAACCTTTGACCCACTCACAGTTGGAAACCAATTCCTGGACCTTCACTCACAAAAGGAAAACCAATTAGTCATCGCTGAATCTAGACTGAGTAGAATCAGAATGTGTTGCCATCCAGATACCTTAAGAACACAGTGAAACTCACCCAGACGTGACCTTTGACCTCCCTGTCGTACACCAGGCTACATGTATTAGCCAGAGGACTCAGGTCCTGTCATGTCTTTAATGAAGCTGCTCCAGGATCAGCAGAATCCAGCGTCTCATGTGAGCTGGACTTTGTATTTAAAGAGTCTGATGGAACTTTGACTTTGATCCGACTCGTTCAGTCTGATGATGGTCTGTTTGTGACGGCAGCACATATTTAGATATGACACAGTTTTCTCTTTCTTCTCTTCTTATTTATCGTCATGTGATGTTTTGGTTATTTGACAGCTTGGTTGTATCTGCTGACTGTATTTACTATTTAAACTTTTACAAGCTGCTGCTGCTCAGAAACCTTATTGAGTCTCTTCCATGGTGGTGCAGAGGTTCTCTACAGTTTCACTCCAGTTCTCTACAAGTCATCCAGAATACTTCAGTTATACATAAATACATGTCAAACTCACATCACATCTTATCAGTAAGTCTGAATGTGATCAACCTGCTGCTCTGTTACAGATTTCTGACCTGAAGCTCATTACATGTTAGTTAGCAGCACCTGGTGGACAGGTAGTGTAACTGCACCTGTGATCAGTCACATCTGTGACACTGACAGTCACTTTACAGTCATATGAAGATTTTACAGAATATGATGCACTGTGCTACCCACCCTCTGTAGTAGCCACGTTTTGGACCGAGCAGCTGGACAAAATTGTTGTGCATGTGTGTGTTCTACACTAATAACTTAAACAAAAGTAACATTAAAAAAACAACACAAAAATTATGTTTAGCATAAAGAAAAATAGAAATTCAGCATTTAAAAGCACAAAAACATTATCTTAGCATTAAGAAAATATAATTGGTATCTTAAGATATTAAGCTAATACTATCCACTCTTTGTCTTCGCTTATTCAGGGTCAGGTCACAAAAGCAGCAGACTCAGTAGGGTATTCAAGACGTCATTATAATCCCTCCAGCAGGTTCTGGTTCTGTCCCATTTGGCTCCCAGGAGGCATCCTGATCAAATTCCCGGACCACCTCAACTGATCCTTTCGAGGGGAAGGAGCAGCAGCTTTACTCCAAGCTCCTCCTTCTGTCTCTACATCTGTTCTTTTGATTACTAGGCTATCAACGTCTTGTGACTACAGCTGAGGGTCAGAACATAGATGGACCCACCAAACCTCCTGTACATCACATGCTTCATTATCCCACCACTCGAGATCTGATCCAACTCACTGCTACTGAGCATAACATGGATTTCTTTCATAGAATTTTAAATTCTGAACACTTCCAGGAGCTCAAACTTGTAGAAGTGCAGTACTTGAGTAAATGTACTCACTTAGAATAATAATGACTCAATAATATAATAAAGCCAAACTGTATATTGATTGCTTATAACTTTTTAAAGTCAAACTTATATACTTTTACTTGAGTAAATATACTTAGTTACATCACACTCAGAGGGCCACTGTATGTTTGTATACCTCTTCCATAACTCAGTACAAGTGCCTTGAAGTTGTACTTGATTGCAGTAATCGTGTAAAAGTACTTAGTTACTCTGCAGCACCGCTGAGGAACACGGTTGGCGGGTGTTTAATTTTGAAAGACAGACACTTCCTGTACTTGTGTTTGTGGTCCCTGGAAACCACAGCGGAGTGAGAGCTCTGTCCGCTCCGCCTCTCTGTGTCCCCGCCCTGCCCAGGTGGAGTCAGCAGCGCGAGGACGGAGGAATGTGACGGGACTGGGCACGCGCTCCGGGCCTCAGCTGTGCGGGACGAATAATGGAGTAAAAGAAGAGAACTTGTGCGGGAGTTCAACGCAGATCTGATCCGACACTTGAGCGATGAGCAGCAGCCCGAGCCGCGCGCAGGAGACGATCTCTGGAGGCTCTTTGTGACGCCTGACGTCAGTCCAGGTGTGGCCGCTGTACCTGCGGCCGCTCGGTGCGCGTTACTCGGGTTTCTGTGTGTGAGGACGGCCGCTGCGTTCGGAGCTCAACATGCCGGAGCTCATCAACGTGACGGAGTTCGTCGAGGAGACAAATGAAGACTACAAAGCGCCAACGACCTCCAACTTCACCACCCGGATGCCGCACTGCAGGAACACGGTGGCAGCTCTGGAGGAGGTACACACACACACACACACACACACACACACACACACACAGAGACACACACACACACACACACACACACACACAGAGGCACACACACAGACACAGAGGCACACACACACACACACAGAGGCACACACACACACAGACTCACACACAGGCACACACACACACACACACACACACACAGACTCACACACACACACACACAGACTCACACACACACTCTAACTGTATGGTTGTTTGTGTTTAATTATTAGTATCACACATCTTGTGTTATTTAAAATTGAACAACACAAGATGAAGCTGATGTTTATGTTCAGTGTGTTCTGATCTCAGTCTGTTGAGGTTCTGGTCTCAGTCTGTTGAGGTTCTGGTCTCAGTGTGCTGGCTGGAGTCTAAGTGTGTGTCAGCTCTTCACACTTGGAGCTGTTAGTGAGAGGAAAGAGGAACAGAGAGCAGAACTTCCTCCTGGTGAAACAGTGAAACGTGTTGAAAGAGTTCAGAGCTGCTGCTGCTGCTGTTTCACAACACAGTGATGATGCTGCATGTTCAGGAACCGGACTGATACCAGGAACCAGCAGCAGGTCAAAGGTCGCCTGCTGAGGAGCTGCACAGTCCAGTTTCACTCACAGACGGGACTGACTGAGGCAGAAGAGTACTGGTACTGTGTACTGCTGGTACTGTGTACTGCTGGTACTGTGTAGTACTGTTGGTACTGTGTAGTACTGCTGGTACTGTGTAGTACTGCTGGTACTGTGTACTGTTGGTACTGTGTAGTACTGCTGGTACTGTGTAGTATGGCTGGTACTGTGTACTGTTGGTACTGTGTAGTACTGCTGGTACTGTGTACTGTTGGTACTGTGTAGTACTGCTGGTACTGTGTAGTATGGCTGGTACTGTGTACTGTTGGTACTGTGTAGTACTGCTGGTACTGTGTACTGTTGGTACTGTGTACTGTTGGTACTGTGTAGTACTGCTGGTACTGTGTAGTACTGCTGGTACTGTGTACTGTTGGTACTGTGTAGTACTGTTGGTACTGTGTACTGTTGGTACTGTGTAGTACTGCTGGTACTGTGTAGTACTGCTGGTACTGTGTACTGCTGGTACTGTGTAGTACTGCTGGTACTGTGTACTGCTGGTACTGTGTACTGTTGGTACTGTGTAGTACTGCTGGTACTGTGTACTGTTGGTACTGTGTACTGTTGGTACTGTGTAGTACTGCTGGTACTGTGTAGTACTGCTGGTACTGTGTAGTACTGTTGGTACTGTGTAGTACTGCTGGTACTGTGTACTGTTGGTACTGTGTACTGTTGGTACTGTGTACTGCTGGTACTGTGTAGTACTGCTGGTACTGTGTACTGCTGGTACTGTGTACTGTTGGTACTGTGTACTGTTGGTACTGTGTAGTACTGCTGGTACTGTGTACTGTTGGTACTGTGTAGTACTGCTGGTACTGTGTACTGTTGGTACTGTGTACTGTTGGTACTGTGTAGTACTGCTGGTACTGTGTAGTACGGCTGGTACTGTGTAGTACGGCTGGTACTGTGTACTGCTGGTACTGTGTAGTACGGCTGGTACTGTGTAGTACTGCTGGTACTGTGTACTGCTGGTACTGTGTAGTACGGCTGGTACTGTGTACTGCTGGTACTGTGTAGTACTGCTGGTACTGAGTAGTACTGCTGGTACTGTGTACTGCTGGTACTGTGTAGTACGGCTGGTACTGTGTAGTACTGCTGGTACTGTGTACTGCTGGTACTGTGTAGTACTGCTGGTACTGTGTAGTACTGCTGGTACTGTGTACTGCTGGTACTGTGTAGTACTGCTGGTACTGTGTAGTACTGCTGGTACTGTGTAGTATGGCTGGTACTGTGTACTGTTGGTACTGT